>NC_053028.1:405777662-405990985 GCF_003073215.2 Triticum urartu
TGATGGATCAGGGAATAAGGAGTGTCAAGAGCCTAAGCTTGGGGATGCCCATGGCACCCCCAAGATAATCCAAGTACACCAAAAAGTCAAAGCTTGGGGATGCCCCAGAAGGCATCCCCTCTTTCGTCCATTTCCATCGGTAATTTACTTGGAGCTATATTTTTATTCACCAACATGATATGTGTTTTGCTTGGAGCGTCTTGTATTACTTGTGTCTTTGTGTCTTAGTATGCAACAATCATCCTTGCTGTACACACCTTTTGAGAGAGCCATACATGAATTAAAATTTGATAGAGTACTCTATGTGCTTCACTTATATCTTTTGAGCTAGATAATTTTACTCTATGTGCTTCACTTATATCTTTTGAGCTAGATAATTTTGCTCTATGTGCTTCACTTATATCTTTTGAGCATTATAATTTTGCTCTATGTGCCTCACTTAGATCTTTTAGAGCACGGTGGTGGATTTGTTTTAAAGAAACTATTGATCTCTCATGCTTCACTTAAATTATTTTGAGAATCTCTTAATAGCATGGTAATTTGCTTAATAATAATATGCTTGGTATTCAAGATTTGTGAAACTTTCTTTTGAGTGTGTTGAATACTAAGAAAAGATTGAAGCATGATAATTGTTTTGAGATATGGAGGTGATAATATTAAAGTCATGCTAGTTGAGTAGTTGTGAATTTAAAGAATACTTGTGTTAAGGTTTGTGATTCCCGTAGCATGCACGTATGGTGAACCGTTATGTAACGAAGTCGGAGATTGATTTGTTTATTTATTGTCTTCCTTATGAGTGGCGGTCGGCGATGAGCGATGGTCTTTTCCTACCAATCTATCCCCCTAGGAGCATGCGCGTAATACTTTGCTTTGATAACTTCTAGATTTTTGATATAAGTATATGAGTTCTTTATGACTAATGTTGAGTCCATGGATTATACGCACTCTCACCCTTCCACCTTTGCTAGCCTCTCTAATACCGTGCACTTTTCGCCAGTATCATACACCTACCATATACCTTCGTCAAAACAGCCACCATACCTACCTATTATGGCATTTCCATAGCCATTCCGAGATATATTGCCATGCAACTTTCCACCATCTAGTTCATCATGACACATTCATCATTGTCATATTGCTTAGCATGATCATGTAGTTGACATAAGTATTTGTGGCAAAGCCACCATTCATAATTTCTTCATACTTGTCACTCTTGATTCATTACAAATCCCGGTACACCGCCGGAGGCATCCATATAGAGTCATACTTTGTTTTAGAATCGAGTTTTAATCATTGAGTTGTAAATAAATAAAAGTGTGATGATCATCATTCAATAGAGCATTGTCCCGAAAAAAAAAAAGGAGAAAGGCCAAAGAAAAAAAGAAGGCCCAAAAAAATAAAAAAAATAAAAAGGGGCAATGCTACTATCCTTTTTTCCCACACTTGTGCTTCAAAGTAGCACCATGATATAGCGAGTCTCATATATTGTGCTTCAAAGTAGCACCATGTTCTTCATATAGAGAGTCTCATATGTTGTCACTTTCATATACTAGTGGGAATTTTACATTATAGAACATGGCTTGTATATTCTGATAATGGGCTTCCTCAAATTGCCCTAGGTCTTCATGAGCAAGCAAGTTGGATGCACACCCACTAGTTTCTTTTGTTGAGCTTTCATACATTTATAGCTCTAGTGCATCCATTGCATGGCAATCCCTACTCACTCACATTGATATCTATTGATGAGCATCTCCATAGCCCGTTGATACGCCTAGTTGATATGAGACTATCTTCCCCTCCTTTTTGTCTTCTCCACAACCACCATTCTATTCCACCTATAGTGCTATATCCATGGCTCACGCTCATGTATTGCGTGAAGATTGAATTTTTTTTGAAAAAGTTAGAGTATGAAACAATTGCTTGGCTTGTCATCGGGGTTGTGCATGATTTAAATACTTTGTGTGGTGAAGATGGAGCATAGCCAGACTATCTGATTTTGTAGGGATAACTTTCTTTGGCCATGTTATTTTGAGAAGACATAATTGCTTTGTTAGTATGCTTGAAGTATTTTTTTATGTCAATATAAAATTTTGTCTTGAATCTTTCTAATCTGAATATTCATACCACAATTAAGAAGATTTACATTGAAATTATGCCAAGTAGCACTCCGCATCAAAAATTTTCTTTTTATCATTTACCTACTCGAGGACGAGCAGGAATTAAGCTTGGGGATGCCTGATACGTCTCCAACGTATCTATAATTTTTGATTGCTCCATGCTATATTATCTAGTGTTTTGGACTATATTGGGCTTTATTTTCCACTTTTATATTATTTTTGGGACTAACCTATTAACCGGAAGCCCAGCCCAGAATTGCTGTTTTTTTTGCCTATTTTAGTGTTTCGGATAGACGGAATATCAAACGGAGTCCAAACAGAATAAAATCTTCGGGAACGTGATTTTCTCACCGAACGTGATCCAGGAGACTTGGACCCTGCTCCAAGGAACAAAAGAGGTGGTCACTAGGGTGGGGGGGACCCCTCCCTAGGGTGCGCCCCCTGCTTCATGGGCCCCTCGTTGATCCTCCGGCATACTTCTTCCTCCTATATATACACACGTACCCCCAGACGATCAGAACAGGAGCCAAAAACCTAATTCCATCGCCGCAACTTTCTGTATCCACGAGATCCCATCTTGGGGCCTATTCCGGAGCTCCGCCAGAAGAGGGCCGTCATCACGGAGGGCTTCTACATCATCCTAGCCCCTCCGATGAAGTGTGAGTAGTTTACCTAAGACCTTCGGGTCCATAGTTAGTAGTTAGATGGCTTCGTCTCTCTCTTTGAATCTCAATACAAAGTTCTCCCCCTCTCTTGTGGAGATCTATTCGATGTAATCTTCTTTTTGCGGTGTGTTTGTTGAGACCGATGAATTGTGGGTTTATGATCAAGTCTATCTATGAATAATATTTGAATCTTCTCTGAATTCTTTTATGTATGATTGGTTATCTTTGCAAGTCTCTTTGAATTATCCGTTTGGTTTGGCCAACTAGATTGGTAGTTCTTGTCATGGGAGAAGTGCTTAGCTTTGGGTTCGATCTTGCGGTGTCCTTACCCAGTGACAGAAGGGGTAGTAAGGCACATATTGTATCGTTGCCATCGAGGATAACAAGATGGGGTTTATTTCATATTGCATGAATTTATCTCTCTACATCATGTCATCTTGCTTAAGGCGTTACTCTATTTTTAACTTAATACTCTAGATGCATGCTGGATAGCGGTCGATGAGTGGATTAATAGTAGTAGATGCAGAATCGTTTCGATCTACTTGTCACGGACGTGATGCCTATATACATGATCATGCCTAGATATTCTCATAACTATGCTCAATTCTGTCAATTCCTCAACAATAATTTGTTCACCCACCGTAGAATACTTATGCTCTTGAGAGAAGCCACTAGTGAAACCTATGGCCCCCGGGTCTATTCTCATCATATCAATCTCCATCACTTTAATCTTGTTTTGATTTTTACTTTGCTTTTACTTTTTACTTTGCATCTTTATACCAAAAATACCAAAAATATTATATCTATAAGATCTTACTCTCGTAAGTGACCGTGAAGGGCTTGACAACCCCTAATCGCGTTGGTTGCGAGTAGCTATCGCTTTGTGCAGGTACGAGGGACATGAGCATGGGCTCCTACTGGATTGATACCTTGGTTCTCAAAAACTGAGGGAAATACTTACGCTACTCTACTGCATCATCCCTTCCTCTTCGGGGAAAACCAACGCAAGCTCAAGACGTAGCAGAGCGCGCGTGGGAGCTCCAGGCTTGGAGCGCGTCCCTCGAGCAGCAGGTCGAGGCGCGCGGGGCCGCCCTTGCGTCGATGAGGGGGACGCCTGCGGAGGAAGAGGAGGTCCGGCGGCGCGAGGAGACGCTGGCCCTGGAAGCCGTGGAGCGCAGCCTCGAGCTCGACCTGCTGGAGACGAGGGAGCGTCAAGTTGCTCAAGCTGAAGATGCTGTCGGGGCCTGCGAAGCCAGAGTCGAGGAGGAGATCAATCACCAGGTGGCCGTGGTTCGCGCAGATCTGGAGGGCAGGTACGACTTGAAGTTGAAGCTTGCCAGTCAGGAGGGTGCGGGAGGGCTGCCGCCCTCAAGCCCAGGTTGGACGAGGCCGAGAGGCGTGTGGAGGCCACAACCGCCGCCTTGGTTACGGCACAGGCAGACTTGGCATCCGCCCGCGCCGAGCTGCTTTCTCTCCGAAGGCGAGTTGACGACGCCGAGGCCGTCGCTCGGCAAAACAGGGAGGAAGTGCTTCAACACCGAACGCTGGAGCGCGAGCACGCTCCTCTGCTTCAAGACCTTCGGAACAGGGCCAACACCGCCCTGGGTTATATCTGTGATGAGAACGCCCCGACTCCTCACTCAAGTGACTATGCCAGCCACCTGACCTTCTTCACCGAGGTGGTGATGCGCCTGGAGGCTCGATCTGCCAGAGCTCGGCAGCTTGTGGAGGAGAGGGGTCGTGGCCTGCTTCAGTGCGCCTTCTCCCGTGTCTTCAGCCACCTCCTAAACGCCGACCCCAACTTCGTCTTTGATGCCGCCATTGCCCCTGTACCCATGGCCGTCCGGGGCGACCTGGCGCGTTGGGTAGAGGACCATGTCGATGCGTTGGTCAGGGCCTTCACCTCGGAGAACGAAGGGGTGGTGGTCATCGTAGATGAAGGTGACGTGGTCGATGATGGCGACGGGGGCGTCGCCGATGGCGACGACGATTTCGATGAAGATGATGATGATGCGAGCGATGTGTTCATGGATGATGCAGTGAGCGATATCTCTAGCTGATCCCATATTCTCCTATTGTTTTATTCTACATGCAAAAGTCGGGCGCGGCCCTTGGGAAACTTGTAAGAGCATTTTGAGAGGGAGAGCCCCTCGTGTAAGCATATCGCAGTTTTTAATTTCCTATGCGATGTGGGTATGTGTCCTCGTGAGCTCATGAAGCTGGGGGTGAGTTTCCCGACATGGGTTACCTTAGTCAGCGCCGGCTTAGGGCTGGGTCGTGAGGCGACGAGTTCCTGAGAATCTTGCGGAACTTATCACCCCATTTCAAGGGGCCCCGCAAGGGGTGAGCACCAGGCGTAGTGCTAGCACGTGCTTTGCACGATCCAGCCCATGAGGAGCTTTGAGAGGGAAAGGCGATGGACGTGGATCCCAAGCCAAACAAGATCCAGAAGGCGAGAAACGGCTCGAACGAGAAAAGGCACCCCCGCGCGCATCGATAAAAATTCAGGTTCAACTTAAGTCTAGAATCAGAAAGCAAAGCCACAGAAAGAAAGATCCAAAGCAAAAGGCCGCGTCCGGCACCTAGTCTAGTCTTCAGGTCTTCAAGTCCTCTCACCAGCGCGGAGCTAAGTGCTGTCCACTAGGCGTGGGAGGGAGCCCCAGGGCCTGAGGCCGGCGCTCCTGAGACTCCGGGGCGTGTACAACCCCAACTCATTATTACGTGAGAGTGTCACGGGCGGCGAGCTTCACAGGCACTAGGCCTTCTTCACAGGTACTGTCCTTGCTTCATATTGCAGTACAAAAAAAAGACACATCCATGACATTTTGGGCCGAACGAATTTTATTTCTGTCATACATATGACACTTCTATGACGATAATTGTGACAAAACCTGGTATCATCATAGATGTGGCGGGCTCCTACTTCTATGACAAAAACTCATGAAAGAAAAATGGGCTTTTCGTCCTGGGCAGGCCGGAGACGCAACTGCATGACATTCTTTGGGCCGTCCATGATGGAAAAACCCGTGGTAGAAGCAAGGGCAAGGAAAATTTCGGGGAGTTCCCGGTTATGGTGGGAGGTCGGGGGCCGAGCGATGCACGTTTCTCTCGTACACGTCCGCGCGTGTGTGCGAGGCGTTGGCTCTAACTGAACCCAAGCGAGGCGTTGGGCTCTAACTGAACCCGAGCGATTGCACTGTAGGCTATGCGTTACTGAACTCGAGCGATCGATCGATGGCTGTTAACTGAACCCGATCGAGCGATTCCTTCGCTACTGCTGCTAACTGAAGCCGATCGATGCTGCCTCTGGATGAACAGTGAGCGTTGCAGGGGGGTGGATGAACAGTTCCCGGTGGGGGTGGATGAACAGGACCCCGTGGTGTTGCCTCTGGATGAACAGGACCCCGATCGATCGAGCCGGTTGGGGCTGGATGAATAGGACCCCGTGGAGGGTTGGATGAACAGGACCACCCCGTGGAGGGCAGGATGAACAGTAGACGGTGGAAGGCAGGATGAACAGTAGCCCATGGAGGGGTGGTTGAATAGGAGCCCATGGAGAGGGCTGGTTGAACAATAGCCGGTGGAGTAGCGCGCAGTGGAGGCTGGATGAACAGGAGCTCGTGGATGAACAGTCGCAGGTGGAGGCTGGAGGAGGTCGACGGTGGATGAACAGTAGCTCTTGGAGGCTGGAGGGGGTCAACGGTGGAGATGAACAGTATCCCGTGGAGTCCCGTTTTGCGGTACGCCACACCCCTCCCGATGAACAGGGCCCCCGTTTCGACCGTAGCGCTCCAACACAAGTTCGTTTCATCTGTTTTGCGGTACGCCACACCCCTCTTGATGAACAGGACCCCCGTTTCGACCGTAGGAGGTCCGTTTCCTCCGTTTTGCGGTACGCCAGACCCATCCTGATCAACAGGACCCCGTTCCGAATGTAGGAGGTCCGTTTCCTCTGTTGTGCAGTACGCCAGGCCTCGTTTCCATCGCCTATTCCATCCAAGCCCTCCCGATGAACACGACCACGCATTCCGTTCTGACCTAGCCGGTAGGCTCCCACACGTTCCATTGCCTCCCCATGAACACGACGCATTCCATTGCCTCCCCATGAACACGACGCATTCCGTTGCCTCCCCATGAACACGACGACGACGTTGTTTCTCCATTCTGACCCAGCCATGTACACGAGCCCTGGCCGTACGTATGCGCGAGTAGGCGTTCGAGACCCCGCCCGTATGTACACATACGTGGCCGTATTTTCTTTCTTGCACCCTGGCCGCTGTACGTACGTGTACATGCTACGTGCGCGCCTCTACTACGACACGTGCGTGCCTCTACATCGACCAGCATGTACGTACACGTTCGTGACCAGAATGACAATGCTACGTACGCTTCGACCAGGTGGGTCCCGACTGTCAGGCACTTCCTTGCCTGCGAAGATGTAGCTGGTGGGTCCCAGCAGTCAGGGGGCGAATCGTTTTTTTGCCCGGACGCACTTCCTTGCATGCGAAGATGTAGCTGGCGGGTCCCAGCAGTCAGGGGGAAACTTCTTTTTGCGAAATACAGTGGCCCGTCCGGTGGGTCCTAGCTATCAGGTGGAGGAATCATTATTTTCCGCATAATAAGGAGGCACTTCCTTGCTGTGGCCGTGGACCCAGCTGTTAGCCTCTCCACGTACAGTCCACGTCAGAGGGAAGTCGTTCCTTGACCATGTTGACCACGCCGCGCCGAGAGCACCAGGGCGGTGGACGACGGTGAGGCCTAGGAAGGGGACGACACGGAGGCAGGGAAGACTCGGCAGTTGTTTCCCACGCGGAGGGGAGTACGACTGTACGAGGGTTTACTGGTTCGTCTGCCGTCGCCGGAGAATAACAGCAGGTGTGGGTGAGTAGAGGGATGGCTAGGCCAGCGATGGGAGTACGGTCGGGCGGTGAGGCCTGCGCGGCAGCACAGCCGACCGCGAGGAGAAGGGAGCAGGCAGTCCCGCTGGCGCTTGTTTGAGTGGCTGGAGCAGGAAGAGCAGAGATTGAAGAAGCACGACGGCCGTTGGATGGACATCCAACAGTCAGTGCTTGTGCGTCAACCTTTTTTTAGGAAAGCCTCAAATCTGTAGAAAACAGCATATAGCCCATCTGCCATTATTTCTAATAATTTACAGCCCATTTGCTAATTCTTAAGGATTTTTTGGAGCCCATATTCTTTTTGTTAGCATTACAGCCCATATTGTGGCAACAGTTAAAAAATTATACGAAATTTTGCATATTTTGGTGCGGTCTGAACTATTTTTAATCCCGAAATTTCGACTCACATTCAAACTGATTTTAAAAATAAATGTATATCAATATAAAATCCAACAAATTCTCCACGCATAAAAATTAATGTAATTTAACATCTTGAAATGAAAAAAAAGATATTTGAAACTGATTGCCGGTTTGATGTGTTTTAAACATGTACAACCCATTTCTCATTACTGATGGGCCATTTTCTCGGCCAGCCGAATGAAAGCTCTCCTTGTCTTGAAAGATTTGCAGCCCAACAAGCCTGACAAAGCGACTTACTTGGCAAATAAAAAAAAACTGGGCTGTGGCCGTGGACCCAGCTGTCAGCCTCTCCATGTACAGTACTCTTCCGATGGAAGTCATTCCTTGACCACGTTGACCACGACGCGCAGAGAGCACCACGGCGGTGGACGACGGCGAGGCCTAGGAAGGCGACGACGCGGCAGTGGAAGCCCGCGCAGAGAGGACTACGAGGGTTCACTAGTTCGGCTGCGGTGTGAGGCTGCCGTCGCCGCAGGGCCTGGCCAGCGGTGGGAATAGTAGGGGGCGGTGAGGCCTCTGCGGCAGCACAGCCGGCCACGGGAGGTAGGAGCATGCGGCACGACCGGCGCTGCTTTGGGCGGCTGGAGCAAGAAGACCAGAGGTTGAAGAAGCACTACGGCCGTTGGATGGACATCGTACGGTCACTAGAGCTAGAATCGTTCATATTGACTAAGTTGACAAAGCCCTTCATCCCTGTCAACTTAGTAGGCCCACAAGTCAGCCTCCCAGCAAGGTGGGTCCCAACTAGCCGGGGGAGTATTCATTTTTTTGTGCGTAATAAGGAGGCACTTCTGGTGGGTCCGAGCTAACAGCGGGGGGAATGTTTTTTTCACGAAATACAGTGGCCCATCCGATGGGTCCCAGCAGTCTGGGGGATACAATTTTTTTCGCAAAATACTGGTGGCCCGTTCGGTGGGTCCCTCCTATCAGGTGGAGGAATCATTATTTTCCGCATAATAAGGAGGCACTTCCTTGCTGCCGCCATGGAACCAGGTGTCAGCCTCTCCACGTACAGTCCACGTCCAATGGAAGTCGTTCCTTCCACGTTGACCACACTGCTCCGAGAGCACCAGGGCGGTGGACGACGGCAAGGCCTAGGAAGGAGACGACGCGGAGCCGGTGAAGACGCGTCAGTGGATGCCCACACGGAGAGGAGTATGAGGGTTCACTTGTTCGGCTGCGGTGTGAGGCTGCCGTCGCCGCAGGGCCTGGCCAGCGGTGGGAATAGTAGGGGGCGGTGAGGCCTCCACGGTAGCACAGCCGGCCACGAGAGGCAGGAGCAGGCGGCACGACCGGCGCTGCTTTGGGCGGCTAGATCAAGAAGACCAGAGGTTGAAGAAGCACTACGGCCGTTGGATGGACATCGTACGGTCACTACAGCTAGAATCATTTATATTGACTAAGTTGACAAAGCCCTTGGTACGTCAACTTAGTAGGCCCACAAGTCAGCTTCCGAAATGGTGCGCCCCAGATGTCAGGGGGAGGGATCATTTTTTGGGTGGGTGAAGCTAGAATATCCGAGATTGAAGAAGAAGCACGACATCCATTGGATGGACATCCAACGGCCACTGCTGCTAGAACCGTGTGTTGACTATAAGTTGACAAAGCCTTGCATACGCGTCAACTCTGTTTTTTTAGGGGACGCGTCAACTTAGTAAGGCCAGAAGTGTGTGGCAGAGAACTTATAGCCCATTTGAGATTTGTAAGAATGTGTAGCCCATTTTTGAATTCTAATGGAATTTACTACAGCCCATTTACAGTTTGTTAAAAGTACAGCCCATTTCAACCAACCGTTCAAAACAGAATTCAATAAAATTTCCCACATTTTGATGGGATCCGAAATATTTTTATCCAGAAATTTCTAGTCAGATTAAATACAATTTCAATATAAATTTATATTACGTAAAAATCCAACGAAACATTGCGCTCGCAACAATTAATGAAATTAAAATTTTCAATATCCAATAATAATATTTTATAAAGTAACCACGTGTTTGGTGCATTTTTTTATAGTTACTGCCCAGTTTTTATAATTACATCCCATTTATGATTTCTTAAAGCCCATTTTCTTGTTAAGCCTAATGCGTCCCTCCTAGGAAAGAATTGCAGCCCAGGGGGGAGAATAACAACTTGACCTTGCCTGGGTATTCCTAAAAAAAAGTACAGCTGGGCTAGCCATTTTCAGCTTGAATAAAATTAATATCTGGGCTGGATATCTGGCATGGGCTAGACAGGCCACAGCCCGCCTAGTTAATACCTGCAGCGATGTTTACGTTGTTGTTCAGAGGAGAAAAATTAATATCTGCGCTAAACATCGAAAAATTCTGCAGTGCTCACACCTCAAAAACACAAATACTACTCGAGCTGCTTGGTCCCAGCTGTCGGCCGCTTCTTGTGCAATTCTCTCGTTTATTGACCAGTACTACATAAGTTGACAATGGTGTGGGACCGTGATGTCCGGAAACCAGGGGGAAGCAAAATAAATAACTCCAGCGAGCGCTTCCACCTCTACCTCGTTTTCTCCTATGGAAACCCCTTTCCTCCCTTTTTTTGCTCGGGCAAGGACCAATGCATGTAGCATGTCCATGCGGTTATTAGGCAAGAAATAAAACAACTTTGCATGCTATGAATTACGATGGCCTGCATGGGTAGCTAATAAGGCATCCTCTTAACTGCTATGATTAAATGTTGTGTTTAGAAGAGAGAAATATTCTTCTTTTCCACCAATCTGCTTGCACCTAGGTCGTGATGCACCTTCTAATACGACTTATTCACCTAGACGGAGGGAGTATAGTTTTATACATATATATATAATAAGGAGGCACTTGTGTACATGAGGCTATGGACCTGGTGGGTCCCCATTGTCATCCTCTCCAAGTAAAGTCATCTCCTCGCCCGCGCGTGCTTTCCACCCGAAACACTCAGCGCCGCCCGCCCCGCTTCCCGGTGCAGGGGATTGCTCCGCCTTCAAACGACACAAGTGCCATCCATTCGTCCATCTGCCGCCCACATTAATGATACGCGGTTGCCGAGGCGGCTACACCGGCGCCACACGTCCGTCCCTCCGCCCGCCCACCATTGCTATATAAACTGCTGCGCCGGCCATAGCCGCAGTCATCCGCATTCGTTCCCTTTCTCCTGTCCACACCACTACTGCCCACCATGGCTTCCTCGCGCTCCAGCGCTCGTCGGGACGGGCGGATGACGGACCACAAGGAGATGGTAGCCATTGCTGCCGACCGGCTGGCCGGTAGGCAGCCGAAGGACGACGACGTCCTAATGGAGAACATGGTAGTCGACGATCCGGCGCCAACCCCCTCCTCCGCGCAATCCTCGCCGGTGCATTGCACCATGACCATCGGCGAGGCCCGTGCCCAATATATAGACAGTGTGAGGCAGATGCGTCAGGAGCAGTTCCGGGAGGCGCAGGCCGACGGCGCCTAAAACCACCATCTCCTCCAGGAGCACCTGCAGGCGGAGGAGCAGATCGACACGGAGCGGGCGGAGCAGGAGGCGCTGCTCGACCCATACCGCTCCGCCCGCAAGGGCCGCCTCGAGCACTGGCGGGACCGCATGCGGGTGGCGGAGGCTGCGGCCGCCTACAAAGAGGCTAGCAAAGAGGGCGATGAAGCAGGCAAGGCGCTGTTTGGCGAGACCGAGGACGAGGTAGAGGACAATGCCGGCCGAGTCCCCGCTCCGCTGGCGTCGACGAGGCCCTGCTCCGCCAAGGCCCCGCGGCACGAACAACGAGGCAGAGGACACCGCCAGCTCCACCGAGGCCCCGCCCCGCCAACAACGAGGCAGAGGACATCGCCGGCTCAGACGAGGCCCCACCCCGCCGGCAACGCGGGGGAGGATTTCGCTCCACTGAGGCGCCGCCCGCCGGCAATGAAACAAAGGACATCGCGGGCTCCGCCGAGGCCCCGCCCCACTGCCAACGAGGTCGCGCCACACAAAAAACGAGGAAGAGTAGAACACGGTAGGTTGCCGCTGCTCAGGTCCAAGTAAGGCCACTGCTGCTACCCTTCTGTTGAAGCCAAGCTAGGCGGGTTGACCATTGACGGCCGGTTAGCTTCTTGGCGGCGACGTGGCGTCGGGGAGTTCTGCTGGAGAATAACGCTGCTTCTACTTAACTGCTGGTGCAGTTGGCTGACTGTAGCGACCCGACCCGAATGGATCAAGTCTACTGTGCTCTGGTGTCATCCCTGGATCAGTAATGCTGACACCACACAGTACATCGAAGGATTTATAGCAGATTGGCAATCACAAACTTATTACATCATTGTCTCAAAGAGAACTTATTACAATAAATATGGCTTAAGGCCATCTAGTGTCGATAACAGCGGAAGACTTGGAAGATAAATGGGTCCATCAACTCAAACGGCATCACTGAGTATAGAACCATGACCTAAAAGCACCTTACTTGTCATCTGAAAAGTGTGCAACATGAAAGTTGCAGCCTGAAAACGGGTCAGCACATGGAATATGCTGGCAATGTAACACATAGAGAGTAATGGAATGAAACAACTATACTACATGCATATATGGCTGGTGGAAAGCTCTATGGTTACAGTTTTGTGTAAAGCCAGTTTTTCCCTACTTCAAAGGAATAAATTTATTTAACTATCATGGTAGTTGTTAAACATCGAGAATGGTTGACAGCATTCCGATCCGAATTAAGTGAACAATTAAAACCCAACAACATTAATTATAAGTAACGTGATGAGATTCACATGATATTCAAAAGTAACGTGATGAGATTCACATGATATTCAAGTACTAGATACTCAAGTTGTCCATAACCGGGGACACGGCTAATCATGATTAGTTTGTACACTCTGCAGAGGTTTGCGCACTTTTCCCCACAAGACTCGATCGCCTCCGTTTGGTTTCTCGCACTACATGGTGTTTGAGAAGACGGATGACCGAGACACAGTCTTTCAGAAGCGCTAGCACCTTACATGTGGGTAGACCGGTACACCTACTTTCCCCTACATCTGCTAGTCTACCGTAAGAGTTCGCACGACTTAGTCAACTATGCCAGAGCCCATAATGGCTTGTGGCTGCACACGGAAGTTACTAGCATGAATGATCTTATGATCCCTTTGAGCCTGGGTGGCGGTCCAAAAAAAATAGGCAAGTCCTGATAGACATCAGGTGCCTCAATCCACCCAGATGTGTGTTTAAGTTGCCACCTTAGATAAACCATTAAATTAACAAACTCACATCTGTCATGGATATCACTCACCCAATCCACGTCTACTAGCATAGCATGGCATAATAAGCAAACGTAGAAGTAACTCCCAAAGGTTTCATAATAAACAGGTAATAGGTACTACCTCATCTACTTCCCATCCCACAATTTAATTAGATCCTAATCATGCAATGTGAGAGGATTGATCTAATGCAATAAAACATGGGTTGTAGAAAAGGTATGATCAAAGTGTTACTTGCCTTGCTGATGATCCGCGAGACCTAGGGTTTCGAAGTAACAAGCGGCGCAATCCGGGTGATCTATCGCAGACAAACAACAAGCACACAATAAGTACTCATCTAATGCACAGGTAAAACTCGAACAAGAGAACGAACCAGAAAGTTCAACTTAAGAACTCCGGTTGCAAAGAAAGAACGAACCGAACAAAGAAACGGAAAACAAACGGCGGAAAAACAACTCGGTTCTAGCAAGTTGAAACTAGGTCAAATTTTACTGTAGCAAAGGCTTGTTCAAGTTGATTAGACGGAACGGCGGTTTCGAAACGAAACTCCAGGCGCTTGAATCACCTGATTCCGATAAACGAAGCGGGAAGAAAGACTAGAACGAAGATCGGATCTGAGATCGCGATCGCGGAATAAATCCGACGAAAAGAAAGAGACGAACGGTTAAACGAACGGGCGTCGTTAACCGGGAAAAATCGGTGATCACGTTCGTTGAGACGAACGGTCCGAAAGAAGAACGAAAACCGATCTAGGGTTTTCGGAAAAGAAACCGAAAAAGAAACGGAAAACCAATCTAGGGTTTCGGAAGAAAACCGAAACAAAAACCGGAAGAAAACGGAAAAGAAACGGAACGGTTCTTTTAAGAAAAACCGAACCGGGGAAAGAAAAAGAGAGGCGCGGCTACCTCGGGAGGCGGGCTCCGGGCGGCGGCAGCTAAGGGCGGCGCGGCTTAGGCGCGGGGCGGCGCGGCTAAGGCGGCGGCTTGGGGCTGCGCGCTGCTGCTTGCTGCGGCTTAGGAGGAGAGGGGCTTGGGGTTTTGATGTGAGGAGAGGGGGGTGTTGGTATTTATATAGGTGAGGGGAGGAGACTTGGGGTAGGGGGCAAGCAAAAGAAAAAGAAACAAGGAAAGAGGGGGGCTAACCGGCCTAGAGTCCCGCTGGGACTCGGCCTAGAGCGAGAGGCGGCGGCTGCCTGCGCCTGGCGCCTGGCGCGCCGCGGCTGGGGCTGGGGCCTGGCCGGCCGGCCTGCTGGCTGGGCCTTGGCCCAAGGCGCTGCGAAGATTTTTTTTAACGGTTCCGCGCAGAAAAACAAAAAGAAAACTAACTAAACGAACTCCGAAAAACCTAAAGTAAATTTTCCCCGACTCCTGACAACGAGTCGAACAAAATGAACTTTACTCCGGGCCTAAAATGCAATTTTCGAAAACGCGCATTTTTCCCTATCCAAATAAAAAGCAAACAAAACTCCGGCAAAACCAAAATTTGATTTATTCATTAAATCTTCATTTTTCCTAAATTTGGGAAAGTCATATTATTCCCTCTCTTATATTTTTGATATTGGAAAAATAATTGAAGATGAAATAAATAAATCAAATGATCCTCTTTTCAAAATTTGAGAAAACTCTCAAATATGAAAATAACGAAATCTCCAACTCTCTCCGAAGGTCCTTGAGTTGCGTGAAATTTCTAGGATCGACCCAAAATGCAAGAAAATATGCTATGCATGATGATCTAGTGTATAACATTCCAAATTGCAAATTTGGGATGTTACAAACCTACCCCCCTTAAGATGAATCTCGCCCTCGAGATTCGGGTTGGCTAGAAAATAGGTGAGGGTGGTCCTTGAGCAAATCTTCTTCTCTCTCCCAGGTGGCTTCATCCTCTGAGTGGTGGTTCCACTGAACTTTGCAAAACTTGATAACCTTGCTGCGAGTAACTCTGCTGGCATAATCGAGAATCTTGACTGGCTTCTCCTCATACGTTAAGTCGTCCTTCAACTGAATCGCTTCGAGTGGCACGGTATCTCTTAGCGGTACCTCCGCCATCTCGGCATGACATTTCTTCAGCTGAGAAACATGGAATACATCATGAACTCCTGACAGCTCCTCTGGTAATTCCAACTTATAAGCGACTTCTCCCATACGTTGCAAGATCTTGTACGGTCCAACGAAACGCGGTGCTAACTTTCCCTTAACTCCAAAGCGCTTAACTCCTCGAAGTGGGGATACTCGAAGATAAACTCTGTCTCCGGTTTCGTAGACTGTCTCCTTGCGTTTAGAATCTGCGTAGCTCTTCTGCCTGGACTGGGCTACCTTGAGCCTATCGCGAATCAACTTAACTTTCCGTTCAGACTCCTTAATCAAATCTGGTCCAAAGAATTGACGGTCTCCAACTTCGTCCCATGACAACGGTGTCCTGCACCTCCTTCCGTATAAAGCTTCGAAAGGTGCCATCTTCAAACTGGTTTGGTAACTGTTGTTATAAGAAAACTCCGCATACGGCAAGTTATCGTCCCAACTAGATCCATAATCTAGTGCACAAGCTCTCAGCATATCTTCCAAAATCTGATTGACTCTCTCGGTCTGTCCATCTGTCTGCGGATGAAAAGCTGTGCTGAACTCTAGTCTGGTCCCAAAGTTTCATGCAACTGATTCCAGAACTTTGAGGTAAATTGGGTTCCTCTATCTGATAGATACTCCTCGGAACTCCATGCAACAAATGATCCTAGTCATGTATATCTTTGCCAACTTAGCACTGGTGTAAGTGGTCTTAACTGGAATGAAATGTGCTACCTTCGTCAAACGATCAACTACTACCCATATCGAGTCATAGCCTGCTTTCGTCCTGGGTAGTCCTGTGATAAAATCCATGCCTATCTTATCCCACTTCCATTCGGGTATCGGCAATGGTTGTAACAATCCTGCTGGCTTCTGATGCTCTGCCTTTACTCTCTGACATACGTCACAAACTGCTACATATGCTGCAATATCCTTCTTCATTCCGGTCCACCAGAATGTTTCCTTCAAATCCAAATACATCTTGGTATTCCCTGGGTGAATCGAATACGGTGAATCATGTGCCTCTTGCAAAATCAACTTCCTGATCTCCGGGTCATTGGGCACATAAACACGGTCCTCAAACCATAAGGTATCGTGCTCATCCTCACGAAATCCCTTTGCTTTTCCTTCGCTCAATTTCTCTTTTATAGCAGCAATCTCCTTGTCAGATTTCTGAGCTTCTCTGATCTTATCCATCAATGTTGACTGAATCTCCAATGCTGCTACATAGCCTCTCGGAACTATTTCCAAACATAGCTCACGAAGGTTTTCTGCTAACTCCTTTGGTACTTCTCCCGTCACTAGGGTGTTGACATGGCTCTTACGGCTCAATGCGTCAGCTACCACATTAGCTTTTCCGGGATGGTAATGCAATCTCATGTCATAATCCTTGATGAGCTCCAACCATCTCCTTTGTCTGAGGTTCAACTCCTTCTGCGTGAAAATGTACTTCAAACTCTTGTGATCCGTGTACACCTCACAATGATTTCCAATGAGGAAATGTCTCCACGTTTTCAATGCATGCACTACGGCTGCTAACTCCAAATCATGCGTGGCATAATTCAACTCATGAGGCTTCAGTTGCCGTGAAGCATACGAAACAACTCTTCCCTTCCTGCATAAGCACTGCTCCAAGTCCTCGACGTGAAGCGTCGCAATACACCTCATAATCCTTGGTCTGATCTGGCAAAATCAATACTGGTGAGGTAACCAAGCGTTTCTTCAATTCCTGGAAACTAGCCTCACATTCCTCAGTCCAATTGAACTTAGTATCCTTCTTCAACAATTCAGTCATAGGCTTTGCAATCTTTGAAAAGTTCTCAATGAATCTCCGGTAGTATCCTGCGAGTCCAAGAAAACTCCGGATCTCTCCAACTGTTGTTGGTGATTCCCATTCGGTTACGGTCTCAACCTTAGTGGGGTCAACTGCTATACCTTCTCCGGATATAACGTGTCCGAGGAATCCAACTTCCTTCAACCAAAACTCACATTTGCTGAATTTGGCGTATAACTGATGTTCCCTTAGTTTCTCCAAAACCAAACGCAAATGTTCCTTATGCTCCTCTTCATTCTTTGAATAAACCAGGATGTCATCAATGAACACTACGACGAACTTATCCAAAAACTCCATAAACACTTTGTTCATCAGGTTCATAAAATAGGCAGGTGCGTTAGTCAATCCAAATGACATAACGGTATACTCATACAGTCCATATCTTGTGGTGAATGCTGTCTTAGGTATGTCCTGCTCTCGAATCTTCAATTGATGGTACCCTGATCGCAAATCGATCTTGGAAAACACTTTAGCTCCTTGCAAACGATCAAACAGATCATTAATCATTGGCAGTGGGTACTTATTCTTGATGGTTACTTCATTCAATCCTCGATAATCTACAACCATCCTTAATGATCCATCCTTCTTTTCCACTAGAAGTACGGGTGATCCCCAAGGCGAAGAACTTGGGCGAATGTAACCTTTATCCAATAACTCCTTAATCTGATTCTTAATTTCCACCAAATCCTTTGCTGGCATCCGGTACGGTTGCTTCGATATTGGGCCTGTACCTGGCAATAACTCAATCAAAAACTCAATGTCTCTATCCGGTGGCATGCCTGGCAATTCCTCAGGAAATACATCAGGAAAATCCTTTACCACTGGTACTTTCTTCTGCACAACTCCTGTTAGGCAGTTTACTTGTGTCCTGTTTGGCACATGCCGGGATACATACTTGATCCTTCTTCCTTCTGGTGTGGTAAGCAAAATTGTCTTACTGGCGCAATCGATGTTTCCTCCATACATCGACAGCCAATCCATACCAAGAATCACATCCAGACCTTGGGACTCCAGAATAATTAAATCCGTTGGGAAAACATGCCTTCCTATACTTAATGGCACTTGGAAACATCCTTGTCTGGCCATGTACTCTGCTCCTGGCGAGCTTACTAGCATAGGCGTTTTAAGAATCCTAGTGGGCAGGCTATACTTTTCCACAAATCCCCTTGATATGTATGAATGCGATGCACCAGTATCGAAAAGAACGAGTGCGGTAAATGACTTAACCAAAAACTTACCGATTACTGCATCAGGGCTGATCTTCAACCTCCTCCACATTAACGTGGTTCACCTGTCCCCTATTGAAAGGGTTCGGCTTCTTCCCAGAGCTTCCATTGCCATTTCCATTCTGGCCTTCGGGACATTCATTGGCATAATGTCCGGTCTTGGAACACTTGAAACAGGTGACTTGACTCAGATCTCTCTTGGTTGGGGTCGATGGGGTGGTACGGTTCTGGCCGTTGCTTCCTCCATTCCCATTACCATTCTTGTGGCCATTATGGTTGTGCGAGATACCTCCTCCATGGGTATGCTGAAACTAAAATCCCGGTTTAGGGGCAAAATGGGGCTTCTGTTGGGCTCTAGAGTTATACTAACGAGGCTTCTGCTGGGCTCCAGAGTTATACTTCCCCTGTCCATACTTCCTCTTACGGTTCTCAATCTGCTGTTGCTTTCCTTCAATCATGATGGCACGATCTACCAACTCCTGGTAGTTGTTGAAACTTGGTACCATCAATTTCATGCTTAGTTCATCATTCAGTCCTTCCAGAAACTTCTCCTGCTTAGCTGCATCCGTAGCAACGTCATCTGGGGCATAACGTGCTAACTTGCTGAAATCGTCAACGTACTGGCCAACTGTCCTTCGTCGTTGGCGTAAGTTGCGAAACTCACGCTTCTTCAGGGCCATAGCTCCTGCTGAAACATGGGCAGTGCGGAAAGCTTGCTGAAACTGATCCCACGTGACAGTGTCAACTGGGTAAGTGGCTGTGAAATTCTCCCACCATGCTGCCGCGGGTCCGTCAAGCTGGTGAGCGGCAAACTTCACTTTCTCACCATCCGTGCATCCTGCAATGGTCAACTCCCTTCCTATCTTGCGGAGCCAATCGTCTGCTACTATCGGCTCGGTGCTACTGGAAAATACCGGCGGATTCAGCCTAAGGAAACGGGCTAAGTGGTCAACAGGTCGTGGTGGTGGTGGGTTGTTGTTGTTGTTGGTCTGCTGGTTCTGGACTAACATCTGCATCAATTGATTCTGCTGCTGGATCAACTCAGTGAGCTCCGGTGGAAATCCATTGTCACGTCTCGGAGGCATCTGAGGGTTTTTAGAAAAGATGAGATATAAGGATAGAGTGAGGTCTAAAGGGAAAACTCTACCCTTATGCACATGAGCAAATGCACACAAAATCACTTCATTCACTCAAACAAGGGCTTACAATTGGTCTAAAACTATCGCAAAAGTCCTCGACTATAATGTTTACAGGGGGGAAATGCTACTACTATCTGGTGGTCATCTAGAAATTTGAACCAGTGGAAGACTCCATGATATCTGCTCCAGCTTGGTCTTCAAAGTCGGGTTCACTTGGATCCGAATCGGTGTCGTCGATGACGATGTAGTTGTCCAGACATGCGACGTACTCGTCCTCCTGCTTGGATGCTAACTTCCTCTTGAGGTCTTCAATCTCCTGCTTAAGATCGCCATTGTGTCTCGGTAGAGCTACGATCTCGTCCATGTAGTCCTTGCGTGTAGACTTCAGTTCTCCTTCTAGCTCGATGATCCTTGCCTTCGCATTCTTCAACTCTATCATATCATTGCACATCTGGTTCTCGTGGCGTCGAATGTGCTGGTTTAACTCCTGGATGAAAGATGAAATGGATCTATCCTTCTTGGTGCTGACTAACTCCCATTTTTCATCTCGGCGTCCGCAAATCTGGTAGATAGTGTCCTTGAGGTCTTCTTGATAAACTTCTCCAATGCGTCCTATGGTGATCTGAGCTGCCATGCTCCTTCCCAGACTCCAGGTTGGTGCATTGAAAACACTATCTATGGGCTTGGTAATCCAATGTTCAGGTACTTGGTGACTTCCTTCAGGTGAAATCCAAATGGTGTGCCTTCATCCGGTTGAGCGTACTTAATCTTCGCGTTCATCATCCTAAAAGAGTAGAAAAGATGAGGAGTTAGAAAATGAGAAGAGAATGGTGATCTATGGCTTTAACTTAGTGGTCGTGTCCTACAGTCAGCGTGTGCTCTGATACCATCTCTGTAGCGACCCGACCCGAATGGATCAAGTCTACTGTGCTCCGGTGTCATCCCTGGATCAGTAATGCTGACACCACACAGTACATCGAAGGATTTATGGCAGAGTGGAAATCACACACTTATTACATCATTGTCTCAAAGAGAACTTATTACAATAAATATGGCTTAAGGCCATCTAGTGTCGATAACAACGGAAGACTTGGAAGATAAATGGGTCCATCAACTCCAACGGCATCACTGAGTATAGAACCACGACCTAAAAGCACCTTACTCGTCGTCTGAAAAGTCTGCAACATGAAAGTTGCAGCCCGAAAACGGGTCAGCACATGGAATATGCTGGCAATGTAACACATAGAGAGTAATGGAATGAAACAACTATACTACATGCATATATGGCTGGTGGAAATCTCTATGGTTACAGTTTTGCATAAAGCCAGTTTTTCCCTACTGCAAAGGAATAAATTTATTTAACTGTCATGGTAGTTGTTAAACATCGAGAATGGTTGACAGCATTCCTATCCCAATTAAGTGAACAATTAAAACCCAACAACATTAATTATAAGTAACGTGATGAGATTCACATGATATTCAAGTACTAGATACTCAAGTTGTCCATAACCGGGGACACGGCTAATCATGATTAGTTTATACACTCTGCAGAGGTTTGCGCACTTTTCCCCACAAGACTCGATCGCCTCCGTTTGGTTTCTCGCACTACAAGGTGTTTGAGAAGACGGATGACCGAGACACAGTCTTTCAGAAGCGCTAGCACCTTACATGTGGGTAGACCGGTACACCTACTTTCCCCTACATCTGCTAGTCTACCCGTAAGAGTTCGCACGACTTAGTCAACTATGCCAGAGCCCATAATGTCTTGTGGCTACACACGGAAGTTATTAGCATGAATGATCTTATGATCCCTTTGAGCCTGGGTGGCGGTCCAAAATAAAATAGGCAAGTCCTGATAGACGTTAGGTGCCTCAATCCACCCAGATGTGTGTTTAAGTTGCCACCTTAGATAAACCCTTAAAATTAACAAACTCACATCTGTCATGGATATCACTCACCCAATCCATGTCTACTAGCATAGCATGGCAAAATAAGCAAACGTAGAAGTAACTCCCAAATGTTTCATAATAAACAGGTAATAGGTACTACCTCATCTACTTCCCATCCCACAATTTAATTAGATCCTAATCATGCAATGTGAGAGGATTGATCTAATGCAATAAAACATGGGTTGCAGAAAAGGTATGATCAAAGTGTTACTTGCCTTGCTGATGATCCGCGAGACCTAGGGTTTCGAAGTAACAAGCGGCGCAATCCGGGTGATCTATCGCAGACAAACAACAAGCGTACAATAAGTACTCATCTAATGCACAGGTAAAACTCGAACAAGAGAACGAACCAGAAAGTTCAATTTAAGAACTCCGGTTGCAAAGAAAGAAAGAACGAACAAAGAAACGGAAAAACAAACGGCGGAAAACGAGCAACTCGGTTCTAGCAAGTTGAAACTAGGTCAAATTTTACTGTAGCAAAGGCTTGTTCAAGTTGATTAGACGGAACGGAGGTTTCGAAACGAAAATCCAGGCGCTTGAATCACCTGATTCCGATAAACGAGCGAGAAGAAAGACTAGAACGAAGATCGGATCTGAGATCGCGATCGCGGAATAAATCCGACGAAAAGAAAGAGACGAACGGTTAAACGAACGGGCGTCGTTAATCGGGAAAAATCGGTGATCACGTTCGTTGAGACGAACGGTCCGAAAGAAGAACGAAAACCGATCTAGGGTTTTCGGAAAAGAAACCGAAAAAGAAACGGAAAACCGATCTAGGGTTTCGGAAGAAAACCGAAACAAAAACCGAAAGAAAACGGAAAAGAAACGGAACGGTTCTTTTAGGAAAAACCGAACTGGGGGAGAAAAAGAGAGGCGCGGCTACCTCGGGAGGCGGGCTAAGGGCGGCGGCGGCTAAGGGCAGCGGCGGCGGCTTAGGCGCGGGGCGGCGCGGCTATGGCGGCGGCGGCGCGGCTAAGGCGGCGGCTTGGGGCTGCGCGCTGCTGCTTGCTGCGGCTTAGGAGGAGAGGGGCTTGGGGTTTTGATGTGAGGAGAGGGGGGGTGTTGGTATTTATATAGGTGAGGGGAGAGGAGACTTGGGGTAGGGGCAAGCAAAAGAAAAAGAAACAAGGAAAGAGGGGGGGCTAACCGGCCTAGAGTCCCGCTGGGACTCGGCCTAGAGCGAGAGGCGGCGGCTGCCTGCGCCTGGCGCCTGGCACGCGCGCGGCTGGGGCTGGGGCCTGGCCGGCCGGCCTGCTGGCTGCGCCTTGGCCCAAGGCGCTGCGAAGATTTTTTTTTAACAGTTCCGTGCAGAAAAACAAAAAGAAAACTAACTAAACGAACTCCGAAAAACCTAAATAAATTTTCCCCGACTCCTGACAACGAGTCGAACAAAATGAACTTTACTCCGGGCCTAAAATGCAATTTTCAAAAACGCGCATTTTCCGTATCCAAATAAAAAGCAACAAAACTCCGGCAAAACCAAAATTTGATTTATTCATTAAATCTTCATTTTTCCTAAATTTGGGAAAGTCATATTATTCCCTCTCTTATATTTTTGGATATTGGAAAAATAATTGAAGATGAAATAAATAAATCAAATGATCCTCTTTTTCAAAATTTGAGAAAACTCTCAAATATGAAAAATAACGAAATCTCCAACTCTCTCCGAAGGTCCTTGAGTTGCGTGAAATTTCTAGGATCGACCCAAATGCAAGAAAATATGCTATGCATGATGATCTAGTGTTTAACATTCCAAATTGCAAATTTGGGATGTTACAAACCTACCCCCCTTAAGATGAATCTCGCCCTCGAGATTCGGGTTGGCTAGAAAATAGGTGAGGGTGGTCCTTGAGCAAATCTTCTTCTCTCTCCCAGGTGGCTTCATCCTCTGAGTGGTGGTTCCACTGAACTTTACCAAACTTGATAACCTTGCTGCGAGTAACTCTGCTGGCATAATCGAGAATCTTGGCTGGCTTCTCCTCATACGTTAAGTCGTCCTTCAACTGAATCGCTTCGAGTGGCACGGTATCTCTTAGCGGTACCTCCGCCATCTCGGCATGACATTTCTTCAGCTGAGAAACATGGAATACATCATGAACTCCTGACAGCTCCTCTTGTAATTCCAACCTATAAGCGACTTCTCCCATACGTTGCAAGATCTTGTACGGTCTAACGAAACGCGGTGCTAACTTTCCCTTAACTCCAAAGCGCTTAACTCCTCGAAGTGGGGATACTCGAAGATAAACTCTGTCTCCGGTTTCGTAGACTGTCTCCTTGCGTTTAGAATCTGCGTAGCTCTTCTGCCTGGACTGGGCTACCTTGAGCCTATCACGAATCAACTTAACTTTCCGTTCAGACTCCTTAATCAAATCTCATCCAAAGAATTGACGGTCTCCAACTTCGTCCCATGACAACGGTGTCCTGCACCATCTTCCGTATAAAGCTTCGAAAGGTGCCATCTTCAAACTGGTTTGGTAACTGTTGTTATAAGAAAACTCCGCATACGGAAAGTTATCGTCCCAGCTAGATCCATAATCTAGTGCACAAGCTCTCAGCATATCTTCCAGAATCTGATTGACTCTCTCGGTCTGTCCATCTGTCTGCGGATGAAAAGCTGTGCTGAACTCTAGTCTGGTACCCAAAGTTTCATGCAACTGATTCCAAAACTTTGAGGTAAATTGGGTTCCTCTATCTGATACGATACTCCTCGGAACTCCATGCAAACAAATGATCCTAGTCATGTATATCTTTGCCAACTTAGCACTGGTGTAAGTGGTCTTAACTGGAATAAAATGTGCTACCTTCGTCAAACGATCAACTACTACCCATATCGAGTCATAGCCTACTTTCGTCCTGGGTAGTCTTGTGATAAAATCCATGCCTATCTTATCCCACTTCCATTTGGGTATCGGCAATGGTTGTAACAATCCTGCTGGCTTCTGATGCTCTGCCTTTACTCTCTGACATACGTCACAAACTGCTACATATGTTGCAATATCCTTCTTCATTCCAGTCCACCAAAATGTTTCCTTCAAATCCAAATACATCTTGGTATTCCCTGGGTGAATCGAATACGGTGAATCATGTGCCTCTTGCAAAATCAACTTCCTGATCTCCGGGTCATTGGGCACATAAACAAGGTCCTCAAACCATAAGGTATCATGCTCATCCTCACGAAATCCCTTTGCTTTTCCTTCGCTCAATTTCTCTTTTATAGCAGCAATCTCCTTGTCAGATTTCTGAGCTTCTCTGATCTTATCCGTCAATGTTGACTGAATCTCTAATGCTGCTACATAGCCTCTCGGAACTATTTCCAAACATAGCTCACGAAGGTTTTCTGCTAACTCCTTTGGTACTTCTCCCGTCACTAGGGTGTTGACATGGCTCTTACGGCTCAATGCGTCAGCTACCACATTAGCTTTTCTGGGGTGGTAATGCAATCTCATATCATAATCCTTGATGAGCTCCAACCATCTCCTTTGTCTGAGGCTCAACTCCTTCTGCGTGAAAATGTACTTCAAACTCTTGTGATCCGTGTACACCTCACAATGATTTCCAATGAGGAAATGTCTCCACGTTTTCAATGCATGCACTACGGCTGCTAACTCCAAATCATGCGTGGCATAATGCAACTCATGAGGCTTCAGTTGCCGTGAAGCATACGAAACAACTCTTCCTTCCTGCATAAGCACTGCTCCAAGTCCTCGACGTGAAGCATCGCAATATACCTCATAATCCTTGGTCTGATCTGGCAAAATCAATACTGGTGAGGTAACCAAGCGTTTCTTCAATTCCTGGAAACTAGCCTCACACTTCTCAGTCCAATTGAACTTAGTATCCTTCTTCAACAATTCAGTCATAGGCTTTGCAATCTTTGAAAAGTTCTCAATGAATCTCCGATAGTATCCTGCAAGTCCAAGAAAACTCCGGATCTCTCCAACTGTTGTTGGTGATTCCCATTCTGTTACGGTCTCAACCTTAGTGGGGTTAACTGCTATACCTTCTCCGGATATAACATGTCCGAGAAATCCAACTTCCTTTAACCAAAACTCACATTTGCTGAATTTGGCATATAACTGATGTTCCCTTAGCTTCTCCAAAACCAAACGCAAATGTTCCTTATGCTCCTCTTCATTCTTTGAATAAACCAGGATGTCATCAATGAACACTACGACGAACTTATCCAAAAACTCCACAAATACTTTGTTCATCAGGTTCATAAAATAGGCAGGTGCGTTAGTCAATCCAAATGACATAACGGTATACTCATACAGTCTATATCTTGTGGTGAATGCTGTCTTAGGTATGTCCTGCTCTCGAATCTTCAATTGATGGTACCCTGATCGCAAATCGATCTTGGAAAACACTTTAGCTCCTTGCAAACGAT
This sequence comes from Triticum urartu, assembly GCF_003073215.2. Classification (NCBI taxonomy): domain Eukaryota; kingdom Viridiplantae; phylum Streptophyta; class Magnoliopsida; order Poales; family Poaceae; genus Triticum; species Triticum urartu. The sequence continues at coordinate 405,803,571 of NC_053028.1, forward strand.
CAAACAGATCATTAATCATTGGCAGTGGGTACTTATTCTTGATGGTTACTTCATTCAATCCTCGATAATCTACAACCATCCTTAATGATCCATCCTTCTTTTCCACTAGAAGTACGGGTGATCCCCAAGGCGAAGAACTTGGGCGAATGTAACCTTTATCCAATAACTCCTTAATCTGATTCTTAATTTCCACCAAATCCTTTGCTGGCATCCGGTACGGTTGCTTCGATATTGGGCCTGTACCTGGCAATAACTCAATCAAAAACTCAATGTCTCTATCCGGTGGCATGCCTGGCAATTCCTCAGGAAATACATCAGGAAAATCCTTTACCACTGGTACTTCTTCCTGCACAACTCCTGTTAGGCAGTTTACTTGTGTCCTGTTTGGCACATGTCGGGATACATACTTGATCCTTCTTCCTTCTGGTGTGGTAAGCAAAATTTTCTTACTGGCGCAATCGATGTTTCCTCCATACATCGACAGCCAATCCATACCAAGAATCACATCCAGACTTTGGGATTCCAATATAATTAAATCCGTTGGGAAAACTTGCCTTCCTATACTTAATGGCACTTGGAAACATCCTTGTCTGGCCATGTACTCTGCTCCTGGCGAGCTTACTAGCATAGGCGTTTTAAGAATCCTAGTGGGCAGGCTATACTTCTCCACAAATCCCCTTGATATGTATGAATGCGATGCACCAGTATCAAAAAGAACGAGTGCGGTAAATGACTTAACCAAAAACTTACCGATTACTGCATCAGGCTGATCTTCAACCTCCTCCACATTAACGTGGTTCACCTGTCCTCTATTGAAAGGGTTCGGCTTCTTCCCAGAGCTTCCATTGCCATTTCCGTTCTGGCCTTCGGGACATTCATTGGCATAATGTCCGGTCTTGGAACACTTGAAACAGGTGACTTGACTCAGATCTCTCTTGGTTGGGGTCGATGGGGTGGTACGGTTCTGGCCGTTGCTTCCTCCATTCCCATTACCATTCTTGTGGCCATTATGGTTGTGCGAACTACCTCCTCCATGGGTATGCTGAAACTGAAATCCCGGTTTAGGGGTAAAACGAGGCTTCTGCTGGGCTCCAGAGTTATACTTCCCCTGTCCATACTTCCTCTTACGGTTCTCAATCTGCTGTTGCTTTCCTTCAATCATGATGGCACGATCTACCAACTCCTGGTAGTTGTTGAAACTTGGTACCATCAATTTCATGCTTAGTTCATCATTCAGTCCTTCCAGAAACTTCTCCTGCTTAGCTGCATCCGTAGCAACGTCATCTGGGGCATAACGTGCTAACTTGCTGAAATCGTCAACGTACTGGCCAACTGTCCTTCGTCGTTGGCGTAAGTTGCGAAACTCACGCTTCTTCAGGGCCATAGCTCCTGCTGAAACATGGGCAGTGCGGAAAGCTTGCTGAAACTGATCCCACGTGACAGTGTCAACTGGGTAAGTGGCTGTGAAATTCTCCCACCATGCTGCCGCGGGTCCGTCAAGCTGGTGAGCGGCAAACTTCACTTTCTCACCATCCGTGCATCCTGCAATGGTCAACTCCCTTCCTATCTTGCGGAGCCAATCGTCTGCTACTATCGGCTCGGTGCTACTGGAAAATACCGGCGGATTCAGCCTAAGGAAACGGGCTAAGTGGTCAACAGGTCGTGGTGGTGGTGGGTTGTTGTTGTTGTTGGTCTGCTGGTTCTGGACTAACATCTGCATCAATTGATTCTGCTGCTGGATCAACTCAGTGAGCTCCGGTGGAAATCCATTGTCACGTCTCGGAGGCATCTGAGGGTTTTTAGAAAAGATGAGATATAAGGATAGAGTGAGGTCTAAAGGGAAAACTCTACCCTTATGCACATGAGCAAATGCACACAAAATCACTTCATTCACTCAAACAAGGGCTTACAATTGGTCTAAAACTATCGCAAAAGTCCTCGACTATAATGTTTACAGGGGGGAAATGCTACTACTATCTGGTGGTCATCTAGAAATTTGAACCAGTGGAAGACTCCATGATATCTGCTCCAGCTTGGTCTTCAAAGTCGGGTTCACTTGGATCCGAATCGGTGTCGTCGATGACGATGTAGTTGTCCAGACATGCGACGTACTCGTCCTCCTGCTTGGATGCTAACTTCCTCTTGAGGTCTTCAATCTCCTGCTTAAGATCGCCATTGTGTCTCGGTAGAGCTACGATCTCGTCCATGTAGTCCTTGCGTGTAGACTTCAGTTCTCCTTCTAGCTCGATGATCCTTGCCTTCGCATTCTTCAACTCTATCATATCATTGCACATTCACTGGTCTCCTGTGGATCCCAGCGTCGGCGAGCGAAATCGTGCGGCTCTAGGAAGCACATCCCTGATGAAGAGACGACATCGGATCGGAACCTCGTTCTAGGAATCGCCTGACCAGAACTCCATCCAGTATCATTGCGTCAACGAGCGTCAGCCCAAAAACGGTAATACAAGAGAGGTAAATAAGTGCCTGTCTGACGATACTCAGTCCGATCCACACTACTACACACATAACCGCGTTCTCTACAAACGAGTGACGAACAATAGAGTCTCGACACATCACCCGTCCAGACTCGCTCAAGGTATGGACCAGCAAGGTTGAGAGGAGAAACACTTAATATCTAACAGATAAGAGGCATAGAGAATTGGCACACACTATGTTGCTCCAACAAAATATAAATTACCCGTACGATATGCCGGTAATATGACTCGCGCCGTCTGGCCCACGCGTGAAAACACAAATGGTAGTGCCTAATAATCATTCCCAGCGAATGTGAGTGCGTGTTATCATAAGCGAGAGAGAAAGGGGCAGGAAATGCTATGTAAACATTTACGCTCAGAAAAAAACGGCATGCCACCCCACTAAAAAGAAATATTTCAGAGAGAAGGATGACAGGAATGTAAGAATGCAAGTAAGAGAAGAAAGTAGTGATCATCAAAATATAGGCTTAGACCCTAGCAAGTTAATCGTATAATCAAAGCGATCCTCAGAGCTCACTACAGACGTATGATAGCACTACAATACCCACCACCATTCATGAGTACTTGCACGAGCCACCCGAACACACGAGAAGAGTATTGAGAGAGCAAAGGGTCAAAACTCGGTCCGATGAAGAAAAACTTGTACAATTTTAGCAATGCGCAATCGTTGCTCAGACTCCACGCAATAAGAGATTGAAGGCTCTGAATGTAAGTCATTAACACAATCATACACAATGCTATGTGCGACCACTCAAAAGCTACGAGAATATGTGCTTTGTTTGCCTCCATTGCAACGAAGCCTCTTGTGACTAGACAGAACACGCACCACCTTGAAAAGACGCGTCCAGACCCACCCATTGCAACACTGCCAAATATCTGTATTCGGTGCATTAGAGCGCATATACATCCAGTAGATGAGCCTTGAAGAACACTACACATACCAATCTATTCATCTATAGACAGAATGTACAACTTAGTATCCTCGACAAGAGAACGGAGTGAGCAATATAAAACTAAGGAGCTTCTAAAGGCCACTATATAGGCTAGCCAGAATACACACGAAAACAGAGAAGACTTGAGAAAGATCCTAAACAAATAGACATTCGAGTACTCCTATAGCAACCACTCTCCAATATATCTGAGACACAATCACAACATAAGAGAATAAACATAAGAACGACACCGACCTATATAAGCAAGATACGCTTCTCAAAACATATATATACCAGTCATCGCGGCACACACAGTCTCAAATCATCTGAAAGTGCAAGCGCCGACCGAAAAAGCCAAGTCGGGGGCTTCAGACAGACAAATCGGGACATATACAACAAACCTCAGACCATGCTACTCAGTATGGGTCAATGCAAGTAAAAAGAACAACAATATAACATGAGGATCGAGCTAATTCATGGATCTAGAAAACAATGCACCAAATTCTCATAATATCAAACACCAATCCACAATAGAGTATACGAGAACATGGTCGGAGGGCAACCAATCTCGGATCTCGTGTTGAGCAGAACCGTCACGTCAGAACTCTATCGCACTAAAACCATAGAAACACATCCAACAAAATATATTTTATCATCACACCCTATCTAAACACGGGCTTTTCGTCCTGCTCACGACTTATACTAATATTCTACATCTAAACAAACACAAGACTAGATCAATATCATATATTCATTTAAATGTCAGAGTCATTGCATAATCTAGCGAATGATTCAACACCATCAAAACCAGAAAACGTAGCAGATCAACAAGTACAACACAAAGCATCGCCTGATCAACAACACATAGCACCCGACGAGCTGACCGGTATTGGACTCACAAGCATTTCATGTATCACCTATGTAAGCCAAAGGAACCCAAATCTACAATAGTCTGAACACATATAAAACCATCAAAAGTATCTTCTAGTCCTTACCAAGAAAATGTTCGACAGCCAAAAAGTTCCTTGAGGAGCCAGTGAAGGTCTCGTTCTTCTTGCCGCACTCGCGTTGGGGCAAGGGAGAGACAAAAAGAGCCGCCGGATCCAACCAAAGCCGCAGCCGGCGACGAAGCAAGCCCAGCCCGAAACCCTAGCCCCACACACACACACACACACCTCTCTCTCTCCCCCGACAGGACTCGCCCCCTGTGCCTGCAAATCGCCTGCCTAGGCGACCAACACATAATAAAGTAACGCCTTGAAATTTCACATGACCGATATGACGAAACGCAGAGAGAAAGGAAGCGGCGCACTAGCCTGGGCAAGAGGAAGAGAAGCGTAAGGAGAAGAGGCCGGACTCCTAAGCCCCACGCCTGCTCGCCGCATCCCGCAGCCTATGCAAAGACCCTTCAGCCATTCCTACCATACCTCCCCGTGTGACCACGGGCCGGGGGCGTGGGCGTCAAGGGATTTGGCGCCCCGATTCGGATGGGTGTGAAATGGAGCGAGCACGAGCGCGCGGAGTAAGGAGAACCGGGCGGTGCGAGATGAGAAAGGGCGCGCGAGCGGAGAAGGAGCACATGGGTGCCCTAGGAGGCGCGTGTGAGAAAAGGAAGGAGGCGTTGAGGAGAATGTACATCGCGTAAGGAGGAGATTAATTAATCACGTGTACTAAGGTGCCAACCACCAGCTGGCATGCACGTGTAAACCCAGAGTTGCCCCATTAAGTGAAATACCAAAGACAGAGTCTGTGGGGGCATGTAATACCCATGTGCCATTGACATTCATTCTCGATCAGTGCATCAGTCAGACCAACGGCCATCCATCCCCAATCTGTATGATCCGATCACCAGAACACATCAACAAAAACATACCGACCGGACCGAGAGATCGCGCATACTTCGGAGAGAGCTGAGAGATTGACTCTTATATCATAGGATTGTGTCCAAAGGGACTGAACGCTGGTAAGGCATCAACACCGTTGAAGTATTGTCCCCGGTGAGGAAACGAAATTTCAACCTGCCATATGAAGATGATACATGCGTGCTAAGTTGACACCAGTTCCCAACAACTCGCGACTCGCGCTCCGTGTGGTTTTCCCTCACACTACACAGGGTGTTTGAAACGTTTACGGAGCCCAAATCGCGAGACCAACATTCACACAAACAAACCAGATGGAGAAGGCGGAGAGTGACAAAAACTCGCCTCGGACTGGACGTAGTCGTATTGTATCACAGGAAGCCCAAGCTCAAGGTCTGCCAACCCTGCCAATGTAACTTCTTTGTACATAACCTTTGGGGCGAAGAGCACGAACGTATGTGGCACTATATCATTATGCCGATGAGACGCAGGCATAATCTAAACAATACAAATAGCACGCATACGAAAACGCGGCGCCAACCAATGAACCAAGGTCATTTCCCGTAGAAGATTAGCACTAATAAATTGGGACCTCCAAATAGCGTAGCGGCCCACTAACCCCTAACCTCTACGAGAGCCAAACATATCCCACCTCCAACCCAAACGAAGGTCCATATTCACCGACGCAAAGGATCAAAACTACCGCGGAAGAGACTACTTCGCCGAGCTAGAGCGCAGCAAGCGGATCCCCTTCGCTGCTAGACCCACCAGTCCTAACAACCTCACTCCACTCTCCAAAATCAGCTAAAGTCATTTTCCAGTATCAAATATGGCTCCAACTGCATCATCACTTACACCCATACGGCATTGCATCGTTAAATCAGAAACCCCTGGAAAATTCCGGCGGGCTCACGTCACGCAATCGCTCGTAATCAGCCCCCGATTTAACGGGTGGGGGGGTCCTTTTCTTAATAGCAATTAATGTGACCAGAATACATGTGCTAATTGAACCGGTTGCCTGGTCGAAAATCGAACGTCGGAGCCGCTCGCCAGCGCGGCATTACCACCAATACTCAAACCGTCTAAACCGGAACGTGGTGCGGCCGGCCCACAACGACCAACCATGCCAGCGGCTATGGACCAAAGACCATCGCAGCGAAATACCTGGTCCCCTTCCCCCCTCTCCAGCGGCGGCAGGGCTAGCTTCCACCAAGACCGCAGCTACCCGGCTAACTCAGTCTCGCTGCATCTTCTGGCCATATCCTCTTCTGACCGGCGAGGAACGGCATCCACCAGTCCACGGCGGTCCACGGAGCATCATGAGACAGCAATCCCATCGCGATTTAAGAAGAATAACAGTCTAGTCCTCTGTTCCCTACTGAATCCTGTTCAATACAGCAAAATGAGATCGTTAAACACCCGAGAGATCAGTTCCATAATAAGCCGAGAAAAATAGATCTCACCCCGATCCTCGGGCGCATCCAGACTCCCCAACCTCGCCGCCGGTCCTTCACCGTCTCACTCCATTCGCCACAATGGAGCCGCGAAGCGCGAGAAATGGCGAGGCCTAGGCCTCACGCAAAAACCCCGGTACGATCTCACACAAAACGAATTAGCCAACCAGATTAACCCAACCGGAGCCAATACGGCCGGTCACACACAACCAAGGCGCGCAACAAATGCCGTAATCCGCTTGATGCCATGCGCGTCGGGACGAAGCACTGATCAAGCCCGACACTATAGACTCAACACAGCACGAAAAACCCACAATGACACAGGCACACACCGGGCATTTGTAAAGAGTAACGCAGAACTACATACCTCGAGCAGACTACGGCCCCCCCATAACCGGGACAATACCGGGCACCTCGCCCGATATATAGCCCCACTAAGCGAAAAGGCTCCCTGCCCATGATCTAGGCATGGAATCGTAGCAACCCGCATGATTAGGATTACAAAACAGCCACTACCAGACCAACCTGTCCACACCGCCTCAAAACAAAACCACAACCACCTACACATCCGATAAATCAACAAACCAACTTTGAAAGAATCAATAACCAAAACCTAAATCGATCCGAGCGTCCACCCGCCAAATACACTTGACTGGGAATACACCATGAGAACGCTGGGTCTACGTATCGATACCAGACATTCAGTACTCCACTGCAAACCTGATAGTCCTTCCGTCTCATCCAGCAACAACTCTCGATAGTCAAAAATTAAGTCCGAACTCGCTACTTGTGCGCCGATGCAACTTCAGAATTTCCGTCAACACCACTAACAACAAACCGAGTAAATCGCGAAAAGAAACAACTCACATAGGATCAGCGACTACCAATAGAAGTACCGAACACATCGGACCTTTCTTAACCGCCGATAAACTCAAGAATTTCACCGTGCCACTATCACCTCTGATTGCAGAACACAAGGTCTACCCCCTTCCTGCCTAGTCCTTGACACTGTCTACACACATAGCCCTCAACTCTTCATTGCACACGCACTTGCCACAACTGGCCACCGATACACACCGAATAATACGACCAACACCTCAACGCTTGACAAATCACCGACTCTTTCCGACAATCAACAGATTCCCAAGTCACTAAATTACATCTCCGGCACGAAAGCACAGTCCACATGAATCCGTACTCTCAACACTGCTCTCAAGCCCCGCACAATTGTCGACCACATCGACACAGTGCCAGGCCTTCACCAGGGTCCGTGACCACCTCACGCCCTAATACCGCGTCACCTCATGTGTTCCTGATTCTCCCGGAGTAGACAGCCCCACTACCACGTTCACCCACGCAAAACACAGGGACATCGGGCCGACGGCAGAACACTCACCATCAGACCGAAAAAGGTACCAGTCTACAACAAACGTGTCCGACATAGAGCAGGCGAAAATAGCCGACTCTCCATCATACGACTAGCGTCCCCATAGAGGAAATCATCCATCAACCAACCCCCTCACCTACCCATGGAATCACCCGGCACATATAAAACCGCAAGCTCCATGTACACCAACTGATCAACCCTCCCAAAAGCCGAAGCCTAGGGCACAGCCCCACATCACAATCACCCCAGAACCCACACATACATCAAGCATAAATGCATAATGGATCATGAGGTAAACTACCTATTGCCTAGACAAACACCGACCATCACGTCCAGTCCGACAACCAAAATTTCCCTATTGAGCAAGGGTGAGGCGGATCAAACACAATCAGCTCGAAACACACAAGGCTCAATTAAAGTACCTGCAAGATACACGCAATATCGCACAGAAACGCAATGCACGGGGGCCCAACACCTCCTACAATAACGCCACTCCCACTGCCACACCTTGAAACCCGGATGTGGCGAGATTTTATACGGTAATTAAAAACCCTGAGCAAATACAATATCACAACCAGATTCAAGCATCTGAGATTAACATCTACAAAAACAAAACAAATACATATATACTGTACCAAAGCATAGACTACAAAAAACTCACGTCAACCAATTCGGCAACACGCTACTGACCAACCTACGCACTCCACGAAACCACTAGCGAGCACAAAACACAAAAATAATATAACGAAAACAGAACGAAGTACCAGCCCATCCAACTCAAACCGGTTCATAATCCACAATCACGAGTACATGGGCGTTAAAGGCATAGGCCTTACCAGAGGAATAGGTCCAGACAACATATCTATCCAACTAGATATACGCTAGATCACCACCATTCATCACTCACAATTAAAAACATAAATCCATAGGCACCCCACACACACAGCACAACAGAATGCGAGACGCGGACTATGACAAAGCCTACACAGACCGTCACGACCGGGAGCACTCAGACTTATAGCATGACACAAACCGACAACGCCTGGTTGTCATGACCGAATCAAACAACGAGATGGTGACTACCACGTGTCACATAACAACATCAAACAGCACATGACACTATAACACTCTCACGAGCCATCCTTGCCGCGCCACAAATTACGGGACCGAACGAACACACCTCCGTCATCGACGACTGCGAGACGAACGAACTCACTAGATCAGGAAAATGGCTAAAGCGACGCCGCTCCACCGTACGCGAAGCCGTAAACAGCACTCAGCGAAAGAACCACTTAGAAGCGGCGGCACAAACGCAGACCGCCTCCGTGATAAATTCAGATCCGACAGCACAGCACTCGCCCACCAGCTCCCGGCGAGCACTCAGCGAGTCAACGACTGCCCACCGCAAAACAACAGCCCACCTGGAATCGATATATCTGCAAAAATAAACCAAACTAAAAAAACGAAGACCTACAGCGCTCACGAGAAATAGCAAATAAGATACCCAGACCAACACAATACTACAGCAACAATGCTAATGCAAATGTAAAACTTAGAACAAGGAGAAGCGACCCAGAAGTTCAATCTTAAGAAATCAGAATTTATCTGGTTGCACAGAGAGAAAAAATAGATCCCGACAGCGAAAACTGCGCAAGACGCCGCAAAAACGAAAAACAGGCGGAAGAAAACAACTCGGTTCTAGCAAGTTCGAAACTAGGTCAAGATTGATAACTAGGTCAAATTTTACTGTAGCTTGTTCAAGTTGATTAGACGGAACGGCGGTTTCGAAGACGAAACTCCAGGCGCTTGAATCACCTGATTCCGATAAACGAGCGAGAAGAAAGACTAGAACGAAGATCGGATCTGAGATCGCGATCGCGGAATAAATCCGACGAAAAGAAAGAGACGAACGGTTAAACGAACGGGCGTCGTTAACCGGAAAATCGGTGATCACGTTCGTTGAGACGAACGGTCCGAAAGAAGAACGAAAACCGATCTAGGGTTTTCGGAAAAGAAACCGAAAAAGAAACGGAAAACCGATCTAGGGTTTCGGAAGAAAACCGAAACAAAAACCGGAAGAAAAAGAAAAGAATCGGAGAGAAAACGGAACGGTTCTTTTAGGAAAAACCGGACCGGGGAAGAAAAAGAGAGGCGCGGCTACCTCGGGAGGCGGGCTCCGGCGGCGGCTAAGGGCGGCGGCGGCGGCTTAGGCGCGGGGCGGCGCGGCTAAGGGCGGCGGCGCGGCTAAGGCGGCGGCTTGGGGCTGCGCGCTGCTGCTTGCTGCGGCTTAGGAGGAGAGGGGCTTGGGGTTTTGATGTGAGGAGAGGGGGGGTGTTGGTATTTATATAGGTGAGGGGAGAGGAGACTTGGGGTAGGGGGCAAGCAAAAGAAAAAGAAACAAGGAAAGAGGGGGGCTAACCGGCCTAGAGTCCCGCTGGGGACTCGGCCTAGAGCGAGAGGCGGCGGCTGCCTGCGCCTGGCGCCTGGCGCGCGCGCGGCTGGGGCTGGGGCCTGGCCGGCCGGCCTGCTGGCTGGGCCTTGGCCCAAGGCGCTGCGAAGATTTTTTTTAACGGTTCCGCGCAGAAAAAACAAAAAGAAAACTAACTAAACGAACTCCGAAAAACCTAAAGTAAATTTTCCCCGACTCCTGACAATGAGTCGAACAAAATGAACTTTCTCCGGACCTAAAATGCAATTTTCGAAAACGCGCATTTTTCCCTATCCAAATAAAAAGAAAACTCCGGCAAAAACCAAAATATTTTATTATTAAATCTTCATTTTCCTAAATTTGGGAAAGTCATATTATTCCCTCTCTCATTTTTTGGATATTGGAAAAATAATTGAAGATGAAATAAATAAATCAAATGATCCTCTTTTTCAAAATTTGAGAAAACTCTCAAATATGAAAAATAACGAAATTTCCAACTCTCTCCAAAGGTCCTTGAGTTGCGTGAAATTTCTAGGATCGACCCAAATGCAAGAAAATATGCTATGCATGATGATCTAGTGTTTAACATTCCAAATTGCAAATTTGGGATGTTACACTGACTGACACGTGGGCCCAACAGGCCACATGTCAGTTACGCAACTGCACCTGCAGTTAAGTCACTGAACCTTCTGTTCAGCTCAGCGGGACACAGGTGGGTAGCTTCGGTTAATTAATTATACCTCCAGCACACCCCTTTTTAGTTGAAGAATGTATGAAATGTAATGAAATCTTGCATGTTTATATGAAATCCGACTGTGTATGAATGAATTTATTTCGATTAGTTCGAATTCCTGTATCACTGGCTTTGGATGAACATGCAAAACAATATGTACTAGCATCATTACCAGGGTGATCACCTCGTTTGCAGCAGTTTCACATGTACTCCCTCTGGTCCTTTCTAGTCTGCATACAAGTTTTGTCTGCAGTCAAAGTATCTCTACTTTGACCAATCTTATACAAAAAAGTATGCACTTTCACAATGTGCAAAGTAAAAAGGAACAGAAGGAGTACAAAGAGTTTGAGCAGGTTTTTAGTGTTTCTATACATTGCAATCAAACACACAGGCCTAGCAATTCATAGAGAACATTCAAAACAATCGATGATTATGCATCTCAGTGACTCACATGTCAGAGGCAATATTTATTTCACAACTAAAGAATAAAGAAAAAATTGATCAACGCTGCTGACAGCAAGGGCGTCCCATTCGAAAATATCAAATGCATGTCTTGCTAAAATCAATGAGCAAAATTTGACAAGGTTGTCCCATTCCAAAATATCAAATGCCTACGATTGTGGAATGGGCAGGGTTTGCCATCAGTTCGGACATTGACATGGCACCTCGTGCTAAATAAACCAGCTGTTCTTTTTGTGCAGTTCCACCAAAATCAACCAAATTCGCGCGTAGCTTGTATGATTTCGCCCTTATATGTTGCAATGACTTGAACTTATCGGCACCTCCTTTCTTGTGGTGGAAATGAATGATTCGATGTATTCATGAACATTTTGTGCAGTTCCCATTGAAATCAAGCTGAGCACCCCTGTTTGCACAAATACAAAAAAGTGATTAGTATAGAGCAAACTATACTATGAATTGACAATTTCAACAGGCACATACATGGTCCATGTAGAGCACACTTTTAGAAAAATGGAACTCACCAGAAAGAATCCTAGAACAACATTGTACTCGTGCATCACAACAAAAAAATGGAGATTTTGTCAGTCCTTCTGAGCTGAAGTTAGTTTGGTCTTGTGGGGAGTGATGTAAACCATCCTTCAACTGCTCCTTCTGATGATAAGATAGACAAGGCTTCTTCATCCTAGCATAATCGGAACTAGTCACTTCACGTACTCCATATTCTTCTTCAGAGGAAGATGATCCTGTTGTGCAAAGACAAGAGGACTACTAAATGCAAGCATTACTGTTTTCTCGAAAAAAAGGAAAGGAAATATTTAAAACAACACAGATGAAGCACTTCCCAAGGACAATACCACTTTTTCATGACAGTATATAAATAGTAGCACAACACCAATAGAGATGACAAAGCTCAAACATATGGATGAAATCAGTGGGCGAGTACCAACCTTTGTCAGGAGGCTTATTGTGTAGAGCATACAGATGAAGCAATTCTCCGGAACCATCTGTTGCAATCTACGGTGGTGGCCATGCTTACTATATACTCCTAGATTAGTTTAATGTTTCCAACATCTTCTTGTACAGTTCCACTAAAATATTGTTGGAAATATGCCCTAGAGGCAATAATAAATTAGTTATTATTATATTTCCATGTTCATGATAATCGTTTATATCCATGCTAGAATTGTATTGATGGGAAACTCAGATACATGTGTTGATACATAGACAACACCATGTCCCTAGTAAGCCTCTAGTTGACTACCTTGTTGATCAATAGATGGTTACGGTTTCTTGACCATGGACATTGGATGTCGTTGATAACGGGATCACATCATTAGGAGAATGATGTGATGGACAAGACCCAATCCTAAGCCTAGCACAAGATCGTGTAGTTCGTATGCTAAAGCTTTTCTAATGTCAAGTATCATTTCCTTAGACCATGAGATTGTGCAACTCCCGGATACCGTAGGAATGCTTTGGGTGAGCCAAACGTCACAACGTAACTGGGTGGCTATAAAGGTGCACTACGGGTATCTCCGAAAGTGTCTGTTGGGTTGGCACGAATCGAGACTGGGATTTGTCACTCCGTGTAAACGGAGAGGTATCTCTGGGCCCACTCGGTAGGACATCATCATAATGTGCACAATGTGACCAAGGAGTTGATCACGAGATGATGTGTTACGGAACGAGTAAAGATACTCGCCGCTAACGAGATTGAACAATGTATCGGGATACCGATGATCGAATCTCGGGCTAGTACTATACCCGTAGACAAAGGGAATTGTATACGGGATTGATTGAATCCTTGACATCATGGTTCATCCGATGAGATCATCGTGGAACAAGTGGGAGCCAACATGGGTATCCAGATCCCGCAGTTGGTAATTGGCCGGAGAGTTGTCTCGGTCATGTCTACATCGTTCCCGAACCCGTAGGGTCTACACACTTAAGGTTCGATGAAGCTAGGGTTATAGGGAATGTATGTACGTGGTTACCGAATGCTGTTCGGAGTCCCGGATGAGATCCCGGACATAACGAGGAGTTTCGAAATGGTCCGGAGGTAAAGATTTATATATGGGAAGTCCCGTTTTGGTCACCGGAAAAGTTTCGGGTGCTATCGGTAACGTACCGGGACCACCAGGAGGGTCCCGAGGGTCCACCAGGTGGGGCCACCAGCCCCAGAAGGCTACATGGGCCAAGTGTGGGAGGGGACCAGCCCCAGGTAGGCTGGTGCACCCCCCACCAAGGCCCAAGGCGCAGGGAGAGTGGGAGGGGGCAAACCCTAGGTCCAGATGTGCCTTAAGGCCCACCCTAGGGCGCCCCCTCTCTCCCTCTCCCCTCTGGCCGCCACCCTAGATGGGATCTAGGGCTGCCGCCCCCCCTTGGGGAGGGAACCCTAGAGGGGGCGCAGCCCCTCCCCTTCCCCTATATATACTTGAGGTATGGGGCTGCCCAACAAATGTGATTTGATCTCTCTCTTGGCGCAGCCCTACCCCTCTCCCTCCTCGTCTCTCGTAGTGCTTGGCGAAGCCCTGTTGGAGTACCGCGCTCCTCCACCATCACCACGCCGTTGTGCTGCTGCTGGACGGAGTCTTCCACAACCTCTCCCTCTCTCCTTGCTGGATCAAGGCGTGGGAGACGTCACCGGGTTGTACGTGTGTTGAACGCGGAGGCGCCGTTGTTCGGCGCTTAGATCAGAATCGACCGCGATCTGAATCGCTGCATGTACGACTCCACCAACCGCGTTCTTGTAACGCTTCCGCATTGCGATCTTCAAGGGTATGAAGATGCACTCCTCTCTCTCGTTTCTAGTCTCTCCATAGATTGATCTTGGTGACACGTAGGCAATTTTTTGAATTTCTGCTACGGTCCCCAACAGTGGCATCATGAGCTAGGTCTATGCGTAGTTTCTATGCACGAGTAGAACACAAGTTGTTCTGGGCGTCGATTTTGTCAATTTACTTGTCGTTACTAGTCTTATCTTGATTCGGCGGCATTGTGGGATGAAGCAGCCCGGACCGACCTTACACGTACGCTTACGTGAGACTGGTTCCACCGACTGACATGCACTAGTTGCATAAGGTGGCTAGTGGGTGTCTGTCTCTCCCACTTTAGTCAGATCAGATTTGATGAAAAGGGTCCTTATGAAGGGTAAATAGAAATTGGCATATCACGTTGTGGTTTTGCGTAGGTAAGAAACGTTCTTGCTAGAAACCCATAGCAGCCACGTAAAACATGCAACAACAATTAGAGGACGTCTAACTTGTTTTTGCAGGGTATGCTACATGATGTGATATGGCCAAAAGGATGTGATGAATGATATATGTGATGTATGAGATTGATCATGTTCTTGTAATAGGAATCACGACTTGCATGTCGATGAGTATGACAACCGGCAGGAGCCATAGGAGTTGTCTTAATTTATTTATGACCTGCGTATCAACATAAACGTCATGTAATTACTTTACTTTATTGCTAAACCGTTAGCCATAGTAGTAGAAGTAATAGATGACGGGACAACTTCATGAAGACACGATGATGGAGATCATGATGATGGAGATCATGGTGTCATGCCGGTGACGATGATGATCATGGCGCCCCGAAGCTGGAGATCAAAAGGAGCAAAATGATATTGGACATATCATGCCACTATTTGATTGCATGTGATGTTTATCACGTTTTACATCTTATTTCCTTAGAACGACGGTATCTTAAATAAGATGATCCCTTGCAATAATTTCAAGAAAGTGTTCCCCCTAACTGTGCACCATTGCGAAGGTTCGTTGTTTCGAAGCACCACGTGATGATCGGGTGTGATAGATTCTAATGTTCGAATACAACGGGTGTAAGCCAGATTTACACACGCAACACACTTAGGTTGACTTGACGAGCCTAGCATGTACAGACATGGCCTCGGAACAGGGAAGACCGAAAGATCGAACATGAGTCGTATAGAAGATACCATCAACATGAAGATGTTCACCGATGATGACTAGTCCGTCTCACGTGATGATCGGACACGGCCTAGTTGACTCGGATCATGTATCACTTAGATGACTAGAGGGATGTCTATCTGAGTGGGAGTTCATTAAATTATCAGATGAACTTAATTATCATGAACATAGTCAAAAGGACTTTGCAAATTATGTCGTAGCTTACGCTTTAGTTCTACTATTTTAGATATGTTCCTAGAGAAAATTTAGTTGAAAGTTGATAGTAGCAATTATGCGGATTGGGTCCGTAAACTGAGGATTGTCCTCATTGCTGCGCAGAAGGATTATGTCCTTAATGCACCGCTCAGTGAGCTGAACCTCGAGCGTCGGTTGTGGATGTTGCGAACATCTGACATACACGTTTTGATGACTACATGATAGTTCAGTGCGTAATGCTAAATGGTTTAGAATTGAGGCACCAAAGACGTTTTTGAAACATCGCAGAACATATGAGATGTTCCAAGGACTGAAATTGGGATTTCAGACTAGTGCCCACGTCAAGAGGTATGAGACCTCTCACAAGTTTCTTAAGCCTACAAACTAAGGGAGAAAAACTCAATCGTTGAGCATGTGCTCAGATTGTCTGAGTACTACAATCACTTGAATCGAGTGGGAGTTAATCTTCCAGATGAGATAGTGATGGTTCTCCATAGTCACTGCCACCAAGCTTTTGGAGCTTCGTGATGAACTATAACATATCAGGGATAGACATGATGATCCTTGAGCAAATCGCAATGTTTGACTAGAAATCAAGTAGGAGCATCAATTGTTGATGGTTAAACCACTAGTTTCAAGAAGGGCAAGGGAAAGAAGGGATACTTCATGAGACGGCAAATCAGTTGCTGCTCTAGTGAAGAAACCCAAGGTTGAACCAAACCCGAGACTAAGTGCTTATGTAATGAGGGGAACGGTCACTAAAGCAGGACTACCCTAGATACTTGGTAGATGAGAAGGCTGGCATGGTCGACAGAAGTATTTTGGAAATACGTTATATTAATGTGTACTTTACTAGTACTCCTAGTAGCACGAGGGTATTAAAATACTTGTTCAGTTGCTAAGTGTTAGTAACTCGAAATAAAAGACTACGGAATAAACGGAGACTAGCTGAAGGTGAGATGATAATATGTGTTGGAAGTGTTTTCAAGGTTGATATGATCAAGCATCGCATGCTCCCTCTACCATCAAGATTGGTGTTAAACCTAAATAATTGTTGTTTGGTGTTTGCGTTGAGCATAGACATGATTGGATTATGTTTATCGCAATACGGTTATTCATTTAAGGAGAATAATGGTTACTCTGTTTATTTGAATAATACCTTCAATGGTCTTGCACCTAAAATGAATGGTTCATTGAATCTCGATCGTAGTGATACACATGTTCATGCCAAAAGATATAAGATAGTAATGATAGTACCACATACTTGTGGCACTGCCATTTGAGTCATATTGGTATAAAACGCATGAAGAAGCTCCATGTTGATGGATCTTTGGACTCACTCGTTTTGAAAAGATTGAGACATGCGAACCATGTCTATTGGTAGATATGCATGAAGGAACTCCATGCAGATGGATCGTTTGGACGCACTTGATTTTGAATCACTTGAGACATGCAAATCATACCACATGGGCAAGATGACCGAAAGGCCTCGTTTTTAGTAAGATGGAACAAGAAAGCAACTTGTTGGAAGTAATACATTTTGATGTGTGCAGTCCAATAAGTGTTGAGGCACACAATGGATATCGTTATGTTCTTACTTCATAGATGATTTGAGTAGATGCTGAGTATATTTACTTGATGAAACACAAGTCTGAATTATTGAAAGGTTTAAGTAATTTCAGAGTGAAGTTGAAGATCGTCGTAACAAGATGATAAAATGTCTATGATATGATCATAGAGATGAATATCTGAGTTACGAGTTTGGCACACAATTAAGACATTGTGGAAATTGTTTCACAACTAATACCGCCTGGACCACCATAGTGTGATGGTTTGTCCAGACATCATAACTGCACCCTATTGGATATGGTGCATACCATGATGTCTCTTATCGAATTACCACTATCGTTTATGGGTTAGGCATTAGAGACAACCACATTCACTTTAAATAGGGCACCACACAATTCGGTTGAGATGACACCGTATGAACTATGGTTTAGAGAAACCTAAGCTATCGTTTCTTAAAAGTTTGGGGATGCAATGCTTATGTGAAAAAGTTTCAGGCTGATAAGCTCGAACCCAAAGCGGATAAATGCATCTTCATAGAATACCCAAAATAGTTGGGTATACCTCCTATTTCAGATCCGGAAGCAACAGTGATTGTTTCTAGAAACGGGTCCTTTCTCAAGGAAAAATTTCTCTCGAAAGAATTGAGTGGGAGGATGGTGGAGACTTGATGAGGTTATTGAACCGTCACTTCAACTAGTGTGTAGCAGGGCACATGAAGTTGTTCCTATGGCACCTACACCAATTGAAGTGGAAGCTTATGATAGTGATCATGAAACTTCGGATCAAGTTACTACCAAACCTCATAGGTCGACAAGGATGTGTACTACTTCAGAGTGGTACGTAATCCTATCTTGGAAGTCATGCTGCTAGACAACAATGAACCTACGAGCTATGGAGAAGCGATGGTGGGCCCGGATTCCGACGAATGGCTCGATGCCATAATCCGAGAGAGGATCCATGTATAAAACAAAGTATAGACTTTGAAAGAACTACTAGATGGTCGTAAGGCTATTGGGTGCAGATGGATTTTAAAAGGAAGACAGACAATGATGGTAAGTGTCACCATTAAGAAATCTCGACTTGTCGTTAAGATGTTTCCCGACAAGTTCAAGGAGTTGACTACGATGAGACTTTCTCACTCGTAGCGATGCTAAGAGTCTGTTGGAATTATGTTAGTAGTTACTGCATTATTTATGAAATCTTGCAGATAGGATGTCAAAACATTGTTTCCTCGACGTTTTTCTTGAGGAAATGTTGTATGTGATACAACCAGAAGGTTTTGCCAATCCTGAAAGATTCTAACAAGTATGCAAAGCTCCAGCAATCCTTCTAAGGACTAGAGTAAGCATCTCAGAAATGGAATGTACGCTTTGATGAGATGATCAAAGATTTTGGGTTTATACAAAGTTTATGAGAAACTTGTATTTCCAAAGAAGTGAGTGGGAGCACTATAGAATTTTTGATGAGTATATGTTGTTAACATATTGTTGATAAAAAATGATGTAGAATTTCTGGAAAGCATGCAGGGTTATTTGAAAAGTGTTTTTCAATGGAAAACCTGGATTAAGCTACTTGAACATTGAGCATCAATATATATAAGGATAGATCAAAAACGCTTAATAGTACTTTCAAATGAATACATATCGTGACAAGATTTTGAAGGAGTTCAAAATATATTAGCAAAGAAGGAGTTCTTGGCTGTGTTACAAGGTGTGAGTATTGAGTAAGACCCAAGACCTGACCACGGCAGAAGAGAGAGAAAGGACGAAGGTCGTCCCCTATGCTTTAGACGTAGGCTCTACAGTATGCTATGCTGTGTACCGCACCTGAAGTGTGCCTTGCCATGAGTCAGTCAAGGGGTACAAGAGTGATCCAGGACTGGATCACACGACAGCGGTCGAACTTATCCTTAGTAACTAGTGGGCCAAGGAATTTTATCGATTATGGAGGTGGTAAAAGAGTTCGTCGTAAAGGGTTACGTCGATGCAAACTTTGACACTAATCCGGATGACTCTGAGGAGTAAACCGGATTCATACAGTAGAGTAGTTATTTGGAATAGCTCCAAGTAGCACGTGGTAGCTGCATCTACAAGATGACATAGAGATTTGTAAAGCACACATGGATCTGAAAGGTTCAGACCCATTGACTGATAAACCTCTCTCACAAGCAAGATATGAACACACCCCATGGGTGCTGGATTCATTACAATCACATAGTGATGTGAACTGGATTATTAACTCTAGTGCAAGTGGGAGACTGTTGGAAATATGCCCTAGAGGCAATAATAAATTAGTTATTATTATATTTCCATGTTCATGATAATCGTTTATTATCCATGCTAGAATTGTATTGATGGGAAACTCAGATACATGTGTCGATACATAGACAACACCATGTCCCTAGTAAGCCTATAGTTGACTAGCTTGTTGATCAATAGATGGTTACGGTTTCCTGACCATGGACATTGGATGTCATTGATAACGGGATCACATCATTAGGAGAATTATGTGATGGACAAGACCCAATCCTAAGCCTAGCACAAGATCGTGTAGTTCGTATGCTAAAGCTTTTCTAATGTCAAGTATCATTTCCTTAGACCATGACATTGTGCAACTCCCGGATACTGTAGGAATGCTTTGGGTGAGCCAGACGTCACAACGTAACTGGGTGGCTATAAAGGTGCACTATGGGTATCTCCGAAAGTGTCTCACTACTAGGAAAAGGCCTACTAATGGCGCACCAGTTTTTCCTACTAATGGCGCATCACTGGTGCGCCATTACTAGCACGCCATTAGTAATTTTTACTAATGGCGCACCACTGATGCGCCATTAGTATCTGGTATACTAATGGCGCACCACTGGTGCGCCATTAGTATAGGCCACAGTGCGCCATTAGTATAGGCCACTGGTGCGCCATTAGTATAGGCCACGGTGCGCCATTAGTATTTTTGAATTTTGAAGGCGGGAAAATAGTAGTGGCGCACCGTCCAACCCCCACCGTGTGCCATTGCTATTTTTGAATTTTGAATTTGGATCTGGATCGTGATTTTTTTGCCCATTTTTTGCTAGTTTTTTTGCTCGTTTTTTGGCACGATATTATTTCAAATTTTGTTCCTGTTTTTGGATCTTGTATGTTCTTTTGCCGTGTTCTTTTGCCGGAGAGGAGTTCGCCGGAGAGTTGGAGGAGGAGGTCGCCGGAGAGGAGGAGGAGGAGGTCACCGGAGAGGCGCTCGCCTACATCGCCGGAGAGGAGGAGGAGGTCGCCGGAGAGGAGTTCACCGAAGCATCGGAGAGGAGGAAGGAGAAACCATGAGGGAATGGGAGGAGAGGAGGGAGGAGGAGCTCACCGGAGAGGAGGGAGGAGAAACCATGAGGGGAGGGGAGGAGAGGAGGGAGGAGGAGGTTCCCGGAGAGGAGGAGGTCGCCGGAGAGGAGGAGGAGGTCACCGGAGAGGAGAAGGAGGTCGCCGGAGAGGAGGAGAAGGAGTGGAGGAGAGGAGAGGAGGAGATGGAGTGGAGGAGAGGTGGAGTGGAGGAGAGGAGAGGAGGAGATGGAGTGGAGGAGAGGTGGAGTGGAGGAGGTGCGCCCAGCCATATATACGACATAGTAATGGCGCACCGTGGGCCATTACTATTTTTTTTGACTTATTTTGAATTTTGAAGGCGGGAAGATACTAATGGCGCACCATGGGCCGGTGCGCTAATGGCGCACCATGGGCAGGTGCGCCATTACTATTTTTTTGACTTATTTTGAATTTTGAAGGCGGGAAGATACTAATGGCGCACCATGGGCCGGTGCGCCATTAGTAACTTTTTTTTTATTTTTTTGACTTATTTTGAATTTTGAAGGTGGGAAGATACTAATGGCGCACCATGGGCAGGTGCGCCATTAGTAACTTTTTTTTTATTTTTTTGACTTATTTTAAATTTTGAAGGCGGGAAGATACTAATGGCGCACCATGGGCAGGTGTGCCATTTGTGAGTTTGAATTTTTTTGAATTTTTTTGCCTCTCCAGATCTTAAAAGCCCCGTATCTTTTTTCTGTTAGGTTTTTGAGGATTTTGAAAATGTTTAACGGGGTTCCCCCGATTAAATTCGGATGTAACTTTTCGAGTAGATGATTTTTCATATAAAAAACTTTTTCATCCGAGTTAGTATGCAAAAGTTATGCCCATTTTTACAAATTCTCGAGAGATTTTGCAAATGAAGTCAAAATTCATATTTGCAAATTTTCCCAACAACTAGACCACATATCACATGAGAAACTTATTTTCTTTTATTTTTTTGACATTTTCATCATTTTCTTTTATTTTTTTTGAAACCAAAAAGGCGATCCACAGGGGGGGGGGTCCATTCGGTGGAAGTGGTGGCCAAGTTACTAATGGCGCACCGTGGCATGGTGCGCCATTACTAGTTCAACTAGTAATGGTGCACCACTCCCACGGTGCGCCATTAGTAGTTTTGACAAAAAAAATTTAAATTTTTTTTACTAATGGCGCACCGTGGATGTGGTGCGCCATCAACTAGTAATGGCGCACCACTCCCACGGTGCGCCATTAGTAGTTTTGAAAAAATTAAAAAGAAAATTTACTAATGGCGCACCCGCGGATGTGGTGCGCCATTAGTATTTGGACACTAATGGCGTACCAACACATGGTGCGCCATTAGTATATTGTAATGGCGCACCACATGTCTGGTGCGCCATTAGTGTCAATTCCATCTATAGCCCTTTTCCTAGTAGTGTCTGTTGGGTTGGCACGAATCAAGACTGGGATTTGTCACTCTATGTAAACGGAGAGGTATCTCTGGGCCCACTCGGTAGGACATCATCATAATGTGCACAATGTGACCAAGGAGTTGATCACGGGATGATGTGTTACAGAACGATTAAAGAGACTTGCCGGTAACGAGATTGAACAAGGTATCAGGATACCGACGATCGAATCTCGGGCAAGTACTATACCGGTAGACAAAGGGAATTGTATATGGGATTGATTAAATCCTTGACATCGTGGTTCATCCGATGAGATCATCGTGGAACATGTGGGAGCCAACATGGGTGTCCAGACCCCGCTGTTGGTTATTGGCCGGAGAGTTGTCTCGGTCATGTCTACATGGTTCCCGAACCCGTAGGGTCTACACACTTAAGGTTCGATGATGCTAGGGTTATAGGGAAAGTATGTACGTGGTTACCGAATGTTGCTCGGAGTCCCGGATGAGATCCCGGACGTCACGAGGAGTTCCGGAGGTAAAGATTTATATATGGGAAGTCCCGTTTTGGTCGCCGGAAAAGTTTCGGGTGCTATCGGTAACGTACCGGGACCACCGGGAGGGTCCCGGGGGTCCACCAGGTGGGGCCACCAGCCCCAGAAGGCTGCGTGGGCCAAGTGTGGTAGGGGACTAGCCCCAGGTAGGCTGGTGCGCCCCCCACCAAGGCCCAAGGCGCAGGGAGAGTGGGAGGGGGTAAACCTAGGTCCAGATGGGCCTTAAGGCCCACCCTAGGGCGCCCCCCTCTCTCCCTCTCCCCTCTGGCCGCCACCCTAGATGGGATCTAGGGCTGCCGCCCCCCCTTGGGGAGGGAACCCTAGAGGGGGCGCAGCCCCTCCCCTTCCCCTATATATACTTGAGGTATGGGGCTGCCCAACAAATGTGATTTGATCTGTCTCTTGGCGCAGCCCTACCCCTCTCCCTCCTCGTCTCTCGTAGTGCTTGGCGAAGCCCTGCTAGAGTACCGCGCTCCTCCACCATCACCACACCGTTGTGCTATTGCTGGACGGAGTCTTCCCCAACCTCTCCCTCTCTCCTTGCTGGATCAAGGCGTGGGAGACGTCACCGGGTTGTACGTGTGTTGAACGCGGAGGCGCCGTTGTTCGGCGCTTAGATCGGAATCGACCGCGATCTGAATCGCTGCGTGTATGACTCCACCAACCGCGTTCTTGTAACGCTTCCACATTGCGATCTTCAAGGGTATGAAGATGCACTCCTCTCTCTCATTGCTAGTCTCTCCATAGATTGATCTTGGTGACACGTAGGAAATTTTTTGAATTTCTGCTACGATCCCCAACAAATATATGGTATCTTTAAAGAAGATCCCTTTTTGCACAACTAGATATAATTACATATTACATTAAGAGTGGCATCAAATCATTGGCAAAACAATTACTTGTTCCAGCTATAGCAATAAATTAAGATGCAAAACTATATCATTACTTGTGTCATCACAGTTCCAGTGCTTCATTACAGCACCGGGAGTTGATTTTTGTTTTTCTTCCCCTTGTTCTTCCCCTTCAAGACCTGGTTCAACAACAAACAATCTTCGCCTTCAATGTAAGATTTGGCATCTCAATTAGGGAGCACAAGTATACTACTAAACTTAATTTTCTGATGAAAGTGGCAAAATACAGGCCAGCAGTTGTGAAATATCCTTATCTTACCTCAATGGGATATTACGGTGCACGTACAGATTGGAAGTCTTATCTCCATTTGTGCAGTTCACTAAAATCAAGCAACATTATCGTACAAGTAGCACAACATATGAATTCAGACTGCAGAATCATGTGAAAGAAGGCTAGTACTGACCTCTCATGATGCGGAATTCAAACAACTCACAAGAAGAAGATCTGAACCAAATTCGCCTTAACGGATAGGAAGTAAGATCTCCTCTTGTGCAGTTCCACTAAGATCAAGCAATCAAGCAATGTTGTCGGTGTGACGTTTTGGTTGAACTGCACAAAACACTCTTAAAACAAAAGTGTTTTGTGCAGTGCAACAAAAGGTCACAATGGCAACGAGGTGAAGCACATAACCCTGTTTACACAGAGGTGCAAAGGAAACAATTAGTGGTCAATAATGATGGATGACACAGAAGCCAACAAAAAGAAGAATCTACCTTATCTAAATGGGAAAGAAAGCAAGACAGTAGCATTTCTCAAATGGTGGCATTGATTAATATTAACATAGAGATTATATTAACAATAAAATTCGTTAAACATGTAATTTGCTTTTAACTGTGGCATTGCATCAATTTTCCAGCGGCATTATTAGAGGGTGTTTGTTTACAGGGACATTTTGGTGTAGGGACTAAAAAAACTTCGTGTCAGTCCCATCTAAACCAAAGAGGAGGGACTTTTAGGGACTAAAAGTGGGCATTTTTGGGACTAAAGAAAGAAGACCCCGAGGGAGTCTTTTTGGGATTTTTTCCAACAGTTGCCCCTGCCACGCATCGCACCTTGTCTCTATTAGTTCATTACTAGGGGTAACATGGTCTTTTAGCATGTCATTTAATAACCTCTAGTCCATGTTTAGTCCCTGGAACCCAGCAGGTAGGGACTAGGGAGTTTTTAACCAAACAGGGCCTTAGATTAACAACAGCTAATGAGTTGCACGGGACAGTGGACGCACCAGCACCATGTGCATCCACCGATGTACTGTGGTCATGCAGTCTGTTGCAACAAAGAACAAACAACCAAGGAGCATATTTGTGTTTGTCCCAGTTTTGTTATCTTTAGACGCCTTTCCCTATATGAGCGCAACAAATCTAGTCCTGCTCAAACTCTACAGCCTTGTCCCTTCCTTTCCTTTTTGAACTAGTACTTTCGCCCCTTCCTTTCCTCTTTGAACCACGTCCTAGATTTATGCGATACAACTTTCCCCACTACTTTCCCCCATTCCTTTCCTCTTTGAACCACGCCCTAGATTAATGCTATACAACTTTCCCCCTTCATTTCCTGTTTGAACCACGTCCTAGATTCATGCTGTATACAACTTTTCCCAGTAGTTTCCCCCACTCCTTTCCTCTTTGAACCACGTCCTAGATTCATGGTATACATGCAGCTAGAGCAATGCATGTGGAGTAAGTATATTATACCTTAAGGTTCTTGGGGCATGGTTCGGTGGGTGACGGGACGACAGCGAAGAAGAAGGGGTCGGAGGCCCTCCCGTGCCGCCGCTGGGTGGAAAGTGAACAGCTGCGCCGGTAGTCCCTTGCCGACAGCGACAACGCTAAGCCTCCTTCCCTTCCTGGCGGACAGATCCTGCCGGCTCTTTGAGCAGCATTGAGGGGAGAGAGAGTCCAACGAAGTCTTGTTTAGATCTGGAGAGGGCGAGAGAGTGTGAAGAGAGCAACTACAAGCGCTGAGGCTCCAGCGGGAGAGGGTGAGAGAGTGAGCGAACAGGCTAACCAGCTACACAACCCTCCCGTTAAGTTCAACGAGAGGGAAATAACCTTTTATACATTCCTGCATTCGTGTGACAAGCATGCCGTATTTTTTTTGTGTGTGGGAGTCATTGGGATTTCAATCATAATCATGTCATGTGGCTTTGGTGGTAGGACTATCCACAGTGGTGCAGAAATAATGCAGCCTTAGTCACCTTACCTCTCTCCACGTAGTACGTTGGGTCCCACCAGTCAGAGGGTGAAACAAACAAATTATTAAGAAAAATTAAAAGCTCCAGCGGTGTATCTTACCTCACACATCTCGCCACTGCTCGTGAACACTGTCCAATTTATCCCTCTGTTCGCTCAAGTACTATTTTAAGTGAATCCTTATTATAACATGCACACAAATTTTGGTCACTTGTATTCAACTTAAGTCAGTGTGCCACCATATCTCGTATACATACTACTCCCTCCGTCTAGGTGTAATAAGTCACATTAGAAGGTGCAACGGGACCAAGGTGCGTGCGTGTGCGTGTGTGTGTTAACACCATGTGTGTGTTAGAGAGAGCGACAGATCGACCTACTCCTACAGAGAGATGTTATGTAGTGTACGATTTTAGCCACGAGAGTCGGTGCATCCTCTCGTTTCCGGGCGTGTCCGGTTGGGACATGCGGACAGCTGCCACACCCGCTCCTGACCAGCCTGGCCCACCCAAAGCCCCTCCATCGCCCGCGGACACTTCCCGCCTGAAACGGTCAGTGCCACTCCAAAGAATCGTTGCCGCATTCATGCCCGGGCAGAGCGGACGCGACCTCTCACTGGTGCAAGAGTGATGGTTGCTTCGTCTGTCCAACTTACTGCTGGGTCTATGTGATTTGACGGCTCATTGGTCTTTATTACTAAAGTGGCAGGACTGCTGGATGTCCCACACTTTCGGCGAAAGGAGGTATACTACTACTACTAGATTACAATTTTCTCCATTCTTACAGTGGAGGCGTGCAAGAGAAGTGAAAACACGCAGGCTCAGTGATTACATGGCCCACCACACACTATCACCGTGCGAAACCTAACTCTTTACATAGTACTCCCTCCATTCGTAAATATTACTAGATGAGTCCCCGCGTGTTGGCGCGGAACAGCGGTATATCTCTGTGCGCAAAATTATCGATTTCATAGAACAAAAAAAACTCTATAACCGCATGACAAATGTGGTAGCCAAACTAAATAAACTCCCATCATCATTTAGATCATCCCACGTAAGGAAAAAAGATCAGCCAACTCCTATTGCATAATGGGATTATATTTTTCTTTTTGACATGTTAATGGGACTTAAAAGCTCACTTACATGCATGCTACCGGTGCATGCTTGCATGCAGACATGTTGATGTGATTTAAAACCCACTCACATGCATGTGGCACGGTATTTCTGCATGCTTGCATGTGGCTTAGTGCGGAGCCTCTCAACATCAAGATCAGACGGCTATTATGGACTGATTTACTTCATCTAACGGCTACATCAATTTTGATGACGTGGCTCAAGGAGAGGATAGAGAATTCCTAGTAGTGGGGGCTAGCTATTACTAGTAGATATAAGTCTTTGTAGAGATTCCACTACATACGGAACAAAATGAATGAATCTACACTTAAAATGCATCTATATACATCCGCATGTGGTTCATGGTGAAATCTCTACAAAGACTTATATTTAGGAACGGAGGAAGTACTAGTATAGTATGTACTATAATTTATCAGCGAGATAAATTTGTACAATGCTATGAAGCTTCCAGCTTCTGTTACATGTATCTTGCGTCCAAGGTTGCCCGTTCCAACATTTCATCAAATATAAAGGAGACTAACATGCATGCTATTGCATCTCAATGATTGACAGATCATAGCAAATATGTACTCCCTCCGTTCCAAAATAAGTTTCTCAACTTTGTGCAAACTTTAGTACAAAGTTGTACTACTACTAAAGTTGACACTTATTTTGGAACAGAGGCAGCTAAAGAAAAAAACGACCCATGCAGTCCCTAGCCCTTGAACCGTGAACCCTGACTAGGCTTCAATTTGCTGGCAACGTTCGAGCTTCGTAATAAATGAAGTTTGCAACCTTTTGACCATCGGATCATTTTGTGCAGTTTCACCAAAATCGAGATGAGCATCCCTGTGGCAAAGAAATTGAACAAGCGTGATTAGAATAAGATTACTGGGACTAGTTGATGAGACATAAACTCATCACAAATACAGTACGTAGAAGCCAGTAGAGGTATGTGTGGGGCAAAGAAGTAGAGAAATATCCACAGGGAGTGATGTGGGCAACTGGAGCAGTGGTGCAAGCCGGCTGTAAAGGGAGTTGTACCTGAGGGACGTAGCTCAACCTTGAGGAGGGCGGCAGGAGGTGGCAACTTCCCACATCGCGGCAGTGAGCAAGGGACGAAGGCAACCTCACCGGCTTTGTGAGAGAGAACGGCGGGGACCCCTGATCGGGACATGCCGACAGTGGGTTTTCGCCGTCGGCGACGGCCACCGCATCTACACTAAGCATCCACCCCTTCCCCAAGCGGACGTGATCCGCAGGGATGTTAGAGATGTGGCCACAGTCGTTTTGTGTGAGAGAGTGTGAAGAGAGCAACCCCAGCAAGCAACCGTGTAGGCTGGCCCGTCCTGACTATGTATATAGTGGAGCGGTTTCCTTTTCTCTCCATATGAACCTATCGTATTGCGTACGTGCCACTGAAGAAAAAAACTTTATTTATAAATGACGCGGCACCTACTACTCGTTCTCCTATAACCTTGCGCTTGGCATCTCCAAAATATTGACCTTGCGATTGGCTCTTCGCCTTCGGGAAGTCGAGCAATAATGCTAGTGCAGTATATATCGTTCTGGCTATATGAGACCAAATGAATTGCTGCACGTCCACCACGTGGGCGAGGGTCGAGGGGTGAGGGAGAGTGCTACATACGGAGCAAAATGAGTGAATCTACACTCTAAAATACGTCTATATACATCAGTGTTTGGAGTATGTACTAGTAGTTCATATTGAAATCTACTAAAGGACATATATATTACAAACAATATGATATAATCTCTATAACCAAGGTAGTAGGGATGAGGAGTAAATGGAGGGAGTAGTAAATTTTTCTCCTCGTCCTGCGAGCCACCGAGCGCATGGGCGAGGGAGGGGGCGTAAGGCGTAGTAAGCAAGCTTCACCTCATCCTGCGAGCCACCGCGCCTGTGGGCAGGGGAGATGGCGTACTAAGCAAGCTTCTCCTCGTTCTTTGAGTTGACGGGACACTTCAAAATTACTCCAGTGTATAGAGCCTTGCCTCTAAGGTAGGACCCACATGGTTTGCCTCTTTTTTTAACATAACACATCAAGTTGCAATTTGTTTGTTCACCCATGGTAGATGATCCTCCCTCCACCAAGTGGACAAGCAGTACACGTGCCAAATTACCACGTGGGCTGCCTTTTTCGTATAGAAATGAGCTCCACCGTGTACCCGCGCGCATGTGGTTGGGAAAGAGACGGGAGTACATGCGCCGTGCATGCACCTCTTCTCTTCGTGCACGTCCCCCACCTACGTGGGTGTGTGTGAGAGATACAAACCGCGTTCGTGAGTGTTTTTTGTTTTGGGGTGGGGGTGGGGGTTGATTTCGTGAATTATTTGTGGGAATATGTGTCGATGACATCTCAAACAAAATTTTGCATGCAATGTGTGTGAAATGGAGGCCTATCCATATCATACATAGAGGGTCGGGCAATCCACAAGAAGAGAGGGAGGGGTCATAGCTATAGATAGAGTCGAAGAGAGGATCAAGTGGGTGGGTGAGAGATCGATGAAGAGAGCCATCGAAATTGTGTGTGTTTACAAGTCAAAGATATAGGGCGACTGGCCTACCAGAACGTTAGAGGGCACATGTCAAGTTTGTGTGTGGCAGGGAGACATGACTAGAGCGCTCGATGTATCGGTGTGTGTGGGGGGGAGGGGGTGGTGGGAGGGGTAGGTAGAGGCCTAACTATAGAGGTAGAACGACTCGTATATGTGTTGAGAAGGAGAGACCCAGCTATGTCTTGAGGGAGATTGGTCGACATCCATACATAATTGAAGGACGAGAAATATGACGGGAGAGAGAGAGAGAGGAGAGAGAGAGGGAGGGAGAGGGAGGGAGAGGGTAGAGTGCTGGATGGGTGATGGAGTTGCTTCTCGAAGATGGTGGGAGGGGCCTACTAGACAAACTGAGGGTGGAACTGCAATGTTATCAATAAGAGTGGGGATGTGTTTCTGTGTGTGCCTGTGTGTGATAGATCTGTCGAGACGCATCCATGGATGATGAAGGGGAACCATCTGTTTGGTAAGCAAACCTAACTAGATCGGTAGATCAATTATTGTTTGTCGGAGGAAGGGAGAGACACAACTAATGAGGTAGATCGATTGATGTGTGGGTAAAAACGAGTTATAAGGACCTAGCTAGCTATATGTATAGCGAGAGATCGTTCGGTGTACGTCCATTTGTTAGAGGCTAATAAGGCCCAGCAAGACGGATAGATAGAGAGAATGGAGCTAGGAGGTGGTGTGAGAGGCCCAACTACTAGATAGATAGGGGGAGGAGTGTGCGGTTGTGAGAGCGATGAAAAGAGGGGCGAGAGTTTACACGTGTGTCTGACCATATGAGAGGCAAGAGGCAAGGACACATAAAGGAGGAGATTGAAGGTGTGTTTGTATGTTGTAGGCAGGCATCGCTGGAGAGGTTTATCGATCGGTGTGTGTCGGAAAGGAATTGTGGAGACTCTGGGAGAACGACCTAAAGAAAAAAATGAATGTGCCCGGTGGATAGAATGCCGAGGGAGGGGGAGGGCGAGGAGGGTGTGTGCATGCACGAGAGAAAGTTAGTTGTAGCTACAAAGGTTAGAGGATTGTGTGGGTGTAAGAGACTAACAAAGATCATAATTTGATATGAAAGCGGATTCATATATTTGAATAGGAGATCATAGTGTTTTAAACATTGCATGCATGAATATAGCGGTGATACACGTGCTGTGCACATGTTATACCATAATGTGATAATGCATGGTGTTTGCAACGCACAGCTAAATGCCGAACAATCTAAACCATACTATACATCAAACAATCTCACATTTTATTTGAATTTGTGATAATGTGTGGCGTTTGCAGCTTACAAGTAAATATCGAACAATCTAAACAATACTATATATCGAACATTCTCACATTTTATTTGAATTAGTGGTAATGTGTGGTGTTTGCAACTCACATCTAAATACTTGTAGGCGTAGGGGGCGGGGCACCATACATAATGTGATAAACATATTATACATATGAGACAAGGTTTAGATTATGAAGATCTAGCTAGAGCTAGAAATGTAATGTGATTTGAAATCAAAATAAAGTGGATTCAAAAAATCTAGTTCGAGTTCATATAGTACACATAGTTCATATGTAACTCGAGACTAATCATGTGGTGTGCTGTGAAGATAATACACAAACGATGGTTTAACTTGACAATAATGATGATAGTAGATCTTATTAAAAGAGAGAAACGAATTCAAATGCTTTGACTTCACAACAATCATTACTATAGATCTTATTCAAATAGAGAAACGAATTCAAATTTAGTTCATATTGAAGCGGTAGTATGTACGTTTGGAATGCACTAAAACGTTCATTTGAGTAGTAGGTTGCATGCATTATACACGTAGTGAAATATTTTAATTGAACATAACATGAATTCAAAGTTTTTAATGACATTTGTAGGGCGCATTGATTTGGTACAGTACACATTAGGCTTGTCCGGAAATTTCAACCCGCGCCTTGTTAGCCTGAAATATTTAAGATACATCTTTGTCTCATTGTGCTCCGACAACTCCCTCCATCTCAACTCGTGCCTTGCTATTCCGAAATTACAACGCGCGTGAAAACTCCCACCTTCTGTGAAATCCCGACACGCGAAATGCCCGTGGTACCCCTGAACCGAAAGAACCGCCTCAAATCGATGGGGGTACATTCGTAACTTACCCCACATTTTGGACAAGCGCGTCTCTAAGCCATGGTTCCCCACTGCCATCCCATCCGCCCACCCATTTGTACACCGAGGCCGCGAAAACCCATGACGAAACCCCACACCCTGCTTCGTCCGCCACCCAGCCGGAGCCTCTTCCCCGACGACGTCGTCGACAGCAACACCTCGACGTCCCTCATCCACCGTACCAGATGAGGATCCGTTGTCGATCTCATCGTCCCGCTGATTCAGCCACCCCGTCCTCCACCTCCAAGGAGCTGCCCCGACGTTCTCCTCGTCTTTCGTGCCACCTCCATTCCCACACTGCCGTCTTCACCTGCACCACCAGATGAGCATCATCATCACTGTTTCCTCAGATGAAGTTGTGGCCTAATCGGCCCCACCAAAGAGGTTGTACACTAATTGCCGCATTTTCTTCTTGGTTCGATCTCATGGTGGTGCCGGCGCTCGGTCCCGAGCCGACACGGCACGGCTCCATCCACGGCGGCGTTGCCGGCCACTTCCTCCATGGCGTCGCTCCCTCGGTGGCGATGTCCACATCAGTAGGACCTGCTGCTGCTTTAGCTCTCGCTCGCGCTGCTGCTCTGCTCTTGCTCTCGGTCCCCTGCCTGGTCTGCTCTTGCTATTGCTCTTGATCGCGCTGCTACTCTCGCTCTTGCTCTTGCTTGTGATGCTACTCTGATTTAGTTACACTTCACTCCGATGCCGCCGGGGTGAAGGAAGAACCAGCCGCAGCGGGGAGGGGGGCTCGCCGTAGAGGTACCCCACTATCTATCTTAGGGTTCAGGATGGGGCGGTGGTCGCCGGCGGTGGCGGGGCGTTGGCGGGGTGGTGGCATGGGGATCGCCGGAGAAAAAGCTCGGCACGGGGGGGGGGGGGGGGGCTAGAGGGATGGCCAGGGCAGCGGCGGACCGGCGGTGGGGAGTGTTTTCGGGGCGGGCGGCGCAACGCCGGCCGCGGGCGGCGGGGGGCTGCTGTTTGGCCGCTCAGGGGGGTGGAGGTTGAAGATGAACCGCAGGCCCTTGATTTCGTATCCAACGGCTGCAAAATCGACTGACCAGAGATGAAAAAGTCAGTCGACCGACGTGTAGCCTCACCTTGCTAGTGCGTTCAGTTTCGACAGCAAAATTCAGTTTCAAAAGCAAAATTCAGTTTTGACAGTTAAGTTCAGTTTCGATAGTTAAGTTCAGTTTAGTTTCGACAGTTAAGTTCAAAGATGAGCGGCTGATGTATTTTATATCTAGCACTTTGTGGTTATGTATTTTACGTCATGTATTGGAGATGCTATTAGAATTCCACTCAGGTTAACGTTGTTCGTTGTCTCTCTTGTCCTGCTTCAGCCTCGGCGTCGTACAACTCACCGGAGCTACTCCAACGACAAAACCCTCCATCACAGCGGAGCAGTAACTCGGGCTCCATCTCCAGACGCCATGAAAACTGCACTACCATCATCAACCGAGCAGATGACCTCGAGGACTACACGGGTCCACAAGAGAGGTCGCACTCTTTCGTGTCTGCTTACATTATGCATCACTTAATATTACATGCTACTTTATCGTCATGTTCACTGATTAGACTCTGAGTCAGCTCCAAACTAATGGTCAAACTTGAGTTTTTAAATGGTTGTGGGGCACATATCGAAGCCGCTATCAATAGTATCTATCTACTATCTGGTTAATCTCCGGTGTCTACTATGAGTTTCATGTTGGGTGGGAAACAAACAGTAAAGAAGCCATTATCTATATTTTTAATTGAAGCCATTATCTGCTTGCTATTATTGGGTTTGGGTCTATCCACAGGTTGCTACCATCACTCTGGATTTCTGCATGCACTCCTTACATAATCTCACTATGTTTTATTCCTATGCATGACAGTTATTGTAAACAATGGAACTGAACATGTAGAGAAAAAGAGACAAGCCTTGTGTGGCAATAAAATTTCATGCAGACGTCGCTCCATGGTAGGCGCAAAGGCAGCCCCCCTCCATGCATTTCGGATTGTAATCGAGAGGAAGATATCTGTTCTGAGGGGGATTCAGAAGGAGAAGACAACTCATATTTACCCCCTGAGGTCTTCGCCCTAACTTGGCATGCTGATGTTGGTTATATCATGCATATGGTGTCTTGCATTGCTTACTTTATACATCAAATATGTCATCTGCTTAGTTTAGACATCCTTTGTGCGAGTGCCATCTGTTTAGTTTATTCATCGTTTATGTGAATTATGCAACGCCATCTTGTTTACCCAGGCATCATATATGTGAATTTTGCAATGACATCCTGCTTAGCCAGTCATCTTATATGTAAATTATATCAGGCCACCCTTTTTTCCGTTACATATTACATTTGTCAACAATGTTATTACATTCAACTGCTCTTCGTGTGCATCAGCCATTTGACACAGTGATGGCAAATTCTGGAGTGAAAACAAGGTCTTCAGAGCAGACTATGCTATCTGACGAAGCGCATATCTCACTGGTTACGGATAGCTCCTCAGAGGAGAATTCAGAGAAAGATGACCAGTCCTATCCCCCCCGAGGTGTATGCTCTAACTTGGCAGGGTTATGTTGCTCATATCGTGCGTATGGTGTCTCGCATTGCTATGTCATTTGATTAGTTTAGACATGCTTTGTGTGAATGCCACCTGTTCAGTGTCTAATTACCATATATGTGAATTATGCATTGCCATCTTGTTGCAAGACATTATATATGTGAATTATACAATGCTATCTTGTTGCAAAGGCATTATATATG
This sequence comes from Triticum urartu, assembly GCF_003073215.2. Classification (NCBI taxonomy): domain Eukaryota; kingdom Viridiplantae; phylum Streptophyta; class Magnoliopsida; order Poales; family Poaceae; genus Triticum; species Triticum urartu. The sequence continues at coordinate 405,837,988 of NC_053028.1, forward strand.
TGAATTATGCAATGCCATGCTGTTTAGCCAATCATCATGTATGTGAATTATATCATGCTATCATTTTTTTGTATTACGTGTTCCATTTGGCGACAATGTTTGTATATTCAACTACTCTTCCTGTGCATTAGCCATTTGAAGCGGTGATGGAAGTATCTGGAGTGAAAACAAGGTATTCAGAGCAGACAATGCTACCCGCTGATGCAGACATCTTGCTGGTTACAGAGAGCTCCTCAGAGGAGGATTCAGAGACTGATGACCAGTCCTATTTTCCCCCTGAGGTCTATGCTCAAACTTGGCAGGGTTATATTACCCATGTCATGCATGTTGTCTTGCATTGCTTAGTTTTTACATCATATATGGATTGCCATCTGCTTACTTGCTTACTATATAAATCATATATTTGAATTATATCATGCCATCATGTTTACATAGTACATACACATCATCTATCTGAATTATGGCATGGCAACCCATTTAATAAAGACATCATATAGTTATATCATCTCATCCTGTTTAGTGTTTACAGTCATCATATTTTGAATTATGGCATTCTATCCGTGAATGTATGTGAATTATGGCATGCCAACCTATTTAATAAACACATTATATAGTTATGTCATGTCATCCTGTTTACATAGTCTCATATTTTGAACTATGTCTTTCCATCTTTTTTAGTTAGCCATCATAATGTGAAATTGTGTCATGCTATCCTGTTTAGTTAGCCATCATATATGTGAAATTGTGTCATGCTATCCTGTTTGGTTAGACAACATAAATATGAATTATTTCATGCCCTCTTTTATTCCCCACTATCCATTGCACCTGTCTATCATACAATGTCTATACTTTCAATTACTTTTCTTGTTTATCAGCCATTTGAATTGGAGAGCGTGATGGCAGTATCTAAGGGAGTAACAACACGGTCTTCAGAAAAGATAGTGCTACCAGTTGATGCAGATAGAACCACGGTTGTACTTGCCCAAGGACCAGATCCACCACACATAACCCAGACTCTCGCAGATTGTACCCCTACCCAGTTGGACAGAGAACCAGCTACACCCCTTCTAACCCCAACCCCGGCAGATAGTAACCCAGTTCCAGTTGACACAGCACTGTCTCCACCACAGAGCACCCAAACACGAGCAGTTAGTAAGGGAACTGCAGTGCCCAAAGCACGAGGACCACCACTCCGAATCCCAACTCAACGCTTAAAGGAGAAGAAGATTTGTTCTCAGGTCAGGTTCTGTAGCTATGGTTCATACTCCTTTGCTCTTGCATGACTGTATTTACTCATACCAACTATTTTCAAATTTGAAGGATGGAATTGAAACTCCAATGGCGCAACAGGTATGTTTTAAACCTGTTTCTTTAACTGGTTTGCTGTTGTAACCTGCTCTATGTTGATTTCAGTTTCAATTGAATAAACAGTTATGTTCTCATGTCATGCACATTACAAGTGTTGTTATTGCTCTATAGTTACCCACACTTATATTCTGTCTATTCTGCTTTGTCTTGAACAAATATTATTTGAACTGTGTCTCTATCTTGATTTGGCAACAAAAACTAGAATGATATAGACCATAAAGTGACCATGGTACATAGATGTATGTTTGTTTCATGCTGTTATCCTGTCCACTTTACTACTGAACTCATTTACCAAAATGAGTTTGATATACAACATGGTAAACATGTGATATGTCTGCTTGTTTCTCTTTTAGAATGCGGACAAAATATTGGAGAACAGTACCGCGTTATCCAATGGTAAAGGAAGTAATGCAGATAAGGTTCAAGATAGTGAGACATCCCTGTTGGTCTCCAAGAAAGCTGATAAAAACTATCTTGACGACAGTGAGGGAACCCAAAAGTCCTGTCTTGATGTAGTGTTCGAGTTCCTGGCCACTACTGCTGGCACAAGCTCTTCAAACTCGCTGCCTGAATCAGTTCATCTTCTTGAGTCTCAACTTCAAGTTCAAAGACATCGATCAGATATGCTGCGGCAGGAAGCTGAAGGACTGAGGAAGTCCCTGCAGAATTCAGATGCATATTTTCTGGTGCAACAGCAAGCGCTGGAGGATTTAAGCGCCAAACAAGAGAAAGTTAATAAGCTTGCTAAGCATCTTGCCAGCATTATGGGTACCTAGGATATTGTTTCTTGAGAACTTCTGAAGTGGTTTTAGTTCTGGATTTGTTTTGCTGCGGCGTTTATTTGCGCTGGTCGCCAACTTTTGCTTTGTTCCCTATATTTGCACTGGTGGCGAACTTTGATGCCCAATGGATGTATTATGTGTAATAGCCGTGATAGCCTAGCGTTAGTTGCTTGCTTATTTATGTCATTGTTGTCTTGTTTATTTGTTTGCTTGTAGTCATTGCAGTTCTTTTTCCGTGGTTAGCTAGTGGCTGCAATAACCTATTTTTTAAAACTAGGCCACAATAACCATGGGCTAATATTTACTGTAGTGACACTGGGCCTCCTACTGGTCGTAGAAACAGTGGGCCTTCTACGGGCCGTAGAAACAATGGGCCTTCTACGGGCCATAGAAACAATGGGCCTTCTGCGGGCCATATTATCAATGGGCCTTATACGGGCCATATAATCGATTGGCCAAACATGGGCCAAATAGACCGCATTATGGCCGTAAACAGGCTAGAGTTGGAATCGTCCGTTCATGGGCCGACCATAACGGGCCATCGTTAATAGGCTGTATTTGATGACGCTATGAAATCGGCCCAACGTATTAACGGACCACAAATGGGCCGACTGTAACCACGAGCTGAATTTGGCCCACAAGCAGAAAATGACAGTAATGGGCCGTAAGTAAACAAATGCTGGAAATGAGCCCAAGAATAAATGGGCTCTGAGACGGCCGAAAGATAACATGGGCTGGAAACGGCCCAACGAAATAACGGGCCGTTAATGGGTATAAAGTGATACACTGTTCATTATGGGCCAGTTTCACCACGGGCCGTTAATGGGTGTAAAGTGATACACTGTTCATTACGGGCCAGTTTCACCATGGGCCGTTAGTAGGCCAAGAGTTACATAGGGCCTCATATGGGCCGAAAGACGTCATGGGCCATACATGGGCCAGAAGTGAAAACAGGCTGGAATCATATTGGATGGCCCAGATGACGCTACTGGGCCTAATTCGGATAGGGCGTAACGGGCCTTGAGTTAGCGGGTAAATGGGCTATATTCGAACATGCCGTTAACAGGCTTTCCATGGGCTAGCCCGCCAGCTTTTGACCAAGTCAAACGGGCCAACCTTTTCACAGGAATGGGCCTCTGTTGGGCCGTGCCACATGTCGACGTATCATAGGCGCCTTCCGTCCAATGAGTGGTTGACATCTGTCCCAACGATGAGCCGACACGTGTTTCCTCCAGCCAATGATGATTTTACATGTGGAAAATCCCCATTGGTAGTGGCTGTAACGGGTTATCGGATCCAAAACCCGACCCGATATCTTAACGGCGTTCCGTTACGGGTGGATGCCACATGTCGGTCACCCTTGACGAAAGCACTTCTGTGACGCGTGATTTATCGTCATGGAAGTGGACACTTCTGTGATGATAATTTTGGTAATGTCATGGAACACTTCTACGACAGCACAGGTATGACTATCTTGATTCTGTCATAAATTTGTCATGGATGTACATGCATGACAAAAAAAGCGACCTACTGTGACAAACACGTATCATCACGAAAGTGTATTTTTTTGTAGTGTCGCCAGACGAGGGCCCCGCCTTGCGCCACCCTTGACCTCCTTTGAGCCGACCAGAGACCAGGACGACACAAAGGAGGGAAAGAGGACGCCAGTGGTTCCCTCGGAGACCACGGGTCCTCTGCCGGGGGAAGGGTTGTTGAAGCCACCCCGATAGAGGGCCGACCTCCGGGTGTCCCCTGGTTTCGCGTGCCTTGGGGAGGGGCCTTGCTCCTGGCTCCCTCTCGGTGGCCCCCAGCATGTCTCCCTTGTTGAAACGGGTGTCGCCGTGCCAGGGTCACTGATGACCCACAAGTATTAGGGGGATCTATCATAGTCTTTTCGATAAAGTAGAGTGTCGATCCCAACGAGGAGCAGAAGGAATGATAAGCGGTTTCCAGCCAAGGTATTCTCTTGCAAGTACTGAAATAAGGTGGTAAGATAGTTTTGTGATAAGATATTTGTAACGAGCAACAAGTAACGAAAGTAAAATAAAGTGCAGCAAGGTGGCCCGTCTTTTTTAGCAAAGGACAAGCCTGGACAAACTCTATATGATGTAAAGCGCTCCCGAGGACACACATTGGGAATAATCGTCCAAGCTAGTTTTCATCACGTTCATAATGATTCCGCGTTCGGTACTTTGATAATTTGGTATGTGGTGGACCGTGCTTGGGTGTTGCCCTTACTTGGACAAGCATCCCACTTATGATTAACCTCCTATTGGCAAGCATCCGCAAACTACAGAAAAGTATTAAGGTAAACCTAACCATAGGCATTGAAACATATGGATCCAAATCAGCCCCTTCCGAAGCAACACATAAACTAGGGTTAAGCTTCTGTCACTCCTAGCAACCATCATCTACTATACTTCCCAATGCTTCTCGGGCCCAAATAATGGTGAAGTGTCATGTAGGTCCGACGTTTTCACATAACACCAACTAGAGAGAGACAACATACATCTCATCAAAATAATCGAACTGAATACCAAATTCACATGACTACTAATAGCAAGACTTCTCCATGTCCTCAGGAACAAAAGTAACTAACTCACAAAGCATAAACATGGTTCATAATCATAGGGGTATTAATTATGCATATAGATCTGAACATAATGATCTTTCAACCAATTAAACCAACTCTAGCATCACTACAAGGAGTAAATTAACACTACTAGCAAACCTACTAGCACCAATCCCGGACTTAGAGACAAGAAATTGGATGCAAGAGATGAACTAGGGTTTTGAGATGAATGTGCTGATGAAGATTGTTTTGGAGTTGGTTTACTTACCGTACCACATACCTATGACGATGGCGATGATTTCCCCTCCAGGACGGAAGTTTCCCCAGCAGAACAGCTCCGCCAGAGCCCTAGTTTGGTTCCGCCAAGGTTCCGCCATGTGGCGGCAGAGTTTCATCTGATAAGATGGCTTATGATTTCTTTCCCATTGAAAGACTCCATATAGCATGAGATGGCCACCGGAGGGCCACCAGGGGGCCCACGAGGTAGGGGGCGCGCCCCCCACCCTCGTGGGCAGGGTGTGGCCCCCTGGTGAAGTTCTTGCTCTCAGTATTTTTTATATATTTGGAAAAGATCTTCCGTGAAGTTTCAGGACTTTTGGAGCTCTGTAGAATAGGTCTCTAATATTTGCTCCTTTTCCAGCCCAAAATCCCAGCTGCCGGCATTCTCCCTCTTTATGTAAACCTTGTAAAATAAGAGAGGATAGGCATAAGTATTGTGACATAATGTGTGATAACAGCCCATAATGCAATAAATATTGATATAAAAGCATGATGCAAAATGGATGTATCAACTCCCCCAAGCTTTGACTTCGCTTGACCTAAAGCAAAATGGCAAAATCGAAAAATATGTCCACTTGTTTAGAGATAGAGGTGTCGATAAAAATAAAATACGGACATGAGGGCATCATGATCATTATTAGAACAGCAATTTATATAATTCTTGTCATATAATCTCTTATGCTAGAGTAATAATTCAATCACAATATAAAGTATGAATCGTAAACTTCATTGAAAACTAACAAACTACAATCTCAATCATTGAAGCAATTGTAATTTATCATAACATAGGAAAGATTCAATGTATAAGAGATTTTCAGCAAGTCCACATACTCAACTATCATATAATCTTTCACAATTGCTGACACTCATGCAATACTTATGGGTATGGAGTTTCAATTGGACACAGAGAAAGATAGGGGCTTACAGTTTTGCCTCCCAACGTTCTACCACAAGGGTAATGTCAACAGTAATAGTTCATGAAAAGCACATCCAATTAGCCATATATACCAGGATCTTTCCAACATATTGTGCTTCCCAAAGGATAAAATGTAAAAAGGAAGGGTGAAGATCACCATGACTCTTATGCAATGTAGGGATAAAAGTAAAAGATAGGCCCTTCGCAGAGGGAAGCAGAGGTTGCCATGCGCTTTTATTGTTGGATGCACAAAATGTTAATGCGAAAGAACGTCACTTTATATTGCCACTTGTGATATGGACCTTTATTATGTAGTCTGTCGATTTAAGGGTATTGTGGACTCTCATGGCAAGACTGGTTTAAGGGTATTTGGAAGCACAAGTAGTATCTCTACTTGGTGCAATGAATTTAGCTAGCATGAGGGGAATGGCAAGCTCATCATGTTGGAAGATCCAAGACAATATAATATATCTCAGATATAAGAAAACATAACCCATTATCTTGTCGTCCTTTATATTTATATGTGAAGACCTCTCTTTAATGAGTGCTCACAATCATAAAAGATGTCCAAGATAGTATATTTATATGTGAACTCTTTAGCATGTCATATTTTAATGAGTGCTCACAATCATAAAAGATGTCCAAGATAGTATATTTAGATGTGAAGACCTCTCTTTCTTTATTACTTCCTATTAATTGCAACAATGACCAAAACTGTGTTCGTCAACCCTCAACAACTTTTATTCATCATACTCTTTCTATGTGAGCTCATTACACTCCATAAGACTCACATGATCTCTTTGTTTCTTTTTATTTCTTTCTCTTTTCTTTTATTCCCTTAGGATCATGGCAAAATAATCAATCCCTTGACTCAACACTAATCTTTATTATATAGATCACTGACTCTATTACATAGGAGGATAATAAAGCAAAACTCACAACTAGATCATACTAAGAACTTTTATTCTAATAGATCAAGATATTACCAAAAGGATCGAACTAAGAAAAACGGTAAATATAAAATTGATGGTGATACGATACCGGGGCACTCCCCCAAGCTTGGCAGTTGCCAAGTGGAGTGCCCATACCAGATACTCAATTCTTCTTTGTTGATGGAGACGGTGGTGATTTTGTTGATGGCGTAGGCTTCTTCCTCAATTTACGCTTGAGGACATAATTTTGGTCCCTTAGGTCCTCGATCTCCTGCTCCAAGCTCAGTATCTTTTTGCATAGTTCCTCCTTGTTCTCCTGCAAGAGGCGAAAAGGGATAAACTCGATCTTAGGTTTCTTTACCCTATCCGGGAGGCTTGACTTTTTGAACTCCACATGCATGTCCCTAGGTTGAGGTAGTGGGACTTCATCTTCATCTGAGCTCGTCTCCTCCTTTCCCTTGGGTTCATAGTCCTCTTCTTCTTCCATAGTCCAACCACAATGCTCCACATCCCCATAGACCTTAGGATCTGCAAGGTAATCATCCACGTAGCTTTCTCCTTCCGAATCATGGGACGACATGTTGCTCTATCTGCAGTAGGACAGCTCAAAATAAAGTCAAGAGATTTTTGCGTGATACGGGAGTCAAAACCACCAGGAGATTATATAATGAATTTTTGCCGACCAAAATACGTAACTTGTACGAAAACGGAGTCCGGAGAGCACACGAGGTGCCCACGAGGTAGGGGGCGCGCCCAGTAGGGTAGGGCGCGTCCTCCACCCTCATGTCCTTCCCGGACTACTGCTTATTTTTCTAAATATTCCAAAACGGAGAAATATTGCCTTAAAAACTGTTTTGGAGTTGGTTTACTTACCGTACCACATACCTATGACGATGGCGATGATTTCCCCTCCAGGACGGAAGTTTCCCCAGCAGAACAGCTCCGCCAGAGCCCTAGATTGGTTCCGCCAAGGTTCCGCCTTGTGGCGGCGGAGTTTCATCTGATAAGATGGCTTATGATTTCTTTCCCATTGAAAGACTCCATATAGCATGAGATGGCCACCGGAGGGCCACCAGGGGGCCCACGAGGTAGGGGGCGCGCCCAGGGAGGTAGGGCGCGCCCCCCACCCTCGTGGGCAGGGTGTGGCCCCCTGGTGAAGTTCTTGCTCTCAGTATGTTTTATATATTTGGAAAAGATCTTCCGTGAAGTTTCAGGACTTTTGGAGCTATGCAGAATAGGTCTCTAATATTTGCTCCTTTTCCAGCCCAAAATCCCAGCTGCCGGCATTCTCCCTCTTTATGTAAACCTTGTAAAATAAGAGAGGATAGGCATAAGTATTGTGACATAATGTGTGATAACAGCCCATAATGCAATAAATATTGATATAAAAGCATGATGCAAAATGGATGTATCAACTCCCCCAAGCTTTGACCTCGCTTGACCTAAAGCAAAAAGGCGAAATCGAAAAATATGTCCACATGTTTAGAGATAGAGGTGTCGATAAAAATAAAATACGGACATGAGGGCATCATGATCATTATTAGAACAGCAATTTATATAATTCTTGTCATATAATCTCTTATGCTAGACTAATAATTCAATCACAATATAAAGTATGAATCGTAAACTTCATTGAAAACTAACAAACTACAATCTCAATCATTGAAGCAATTGCAATTTATCATAACATAGGAAAGAGTCAATGTATAAGAGATTTTCAACAAGTCCACATACTCAACTATCATATAATCTTTCACAATTGCTGACACTCATGCAATACTTATGGGTATGGAGTTTCAATTGGACACAGAGAAAGATAGGGGCTTATAGTTTTGCCTCCCAATGTTCTACCTCAAGGGTAATGTCAACAGTAATAGTTCATGAAAATCACATCCAATTAGCCATATATACCAGGATCTTTCCAACATATTGTGCTTGCCAAAGGATAAAATGTAAAAAGGAAGGGTGAAGATCACCATGACTCTTATGCAATGTAGGGGATAAAAGTAAAATATAGGCCCTTCGCAGAGGGAAGCAGAGGTTGCCATGCGCTTTTATGGTTGGATGCACAAAATGTTAATGCGAAAGAACGTCACTTTATATTGCCACTTGTGATATGGACTTTTATTATGCAGTCTGTCGATTTAAGGGTATTGTGGACTCTTATGGCAAGACTGGTTTAAGGGTATTTGGAAGCACAAGTAGTATCTCTACTTGGTGCAATGAATTTAGCTAGCATGAGGGGAATGGCAAGCTCATCATGTTGGAAGATCCAAGACAATATAATTCATCCCAGATATAAGAAAACATACCCCATTATGTTGTCTTCCTTTATATTTATATGTGAAGACCTCTCTTTAATGAGTGCTCACAATAATAAAAGATGTCCAAGATAGTATATTTATATGTGAACTCTTTATCATGTCATATTTTAATGAGTGCTCACAATCATAAAAGATGTCCAAGATAGTATATTTATATGTGAAGACCTCTCTTTCTTTATTACTTCCTATTAATTGCAACAATGACCAAAACTGTGTTTGTCAACCCTCAACAACTTTTATTCATCATACTCTTTCTATGTGAGCTCATTACTCTCCATAAGACTCACATGATCTCTTTGTTTCTTTTTATTTCTTTCTCTTTTCTTTTATTCCCTTAGGATCATGGCAAAATAATCAAGCCCTTGACTCAACACTAATCTTTATTATATAGATCACGGACTCTATTACATAGTAGGATAATAAAGCAAAACTCACAACTAGATCATACTAAGAACTTTTATTCTACTAGATCAAGATATTACCAAAAGGATCGAACTAAGAAAAACGGTAAATATAAAATTGATGGTGATACGATACCGGGGCACTCCCCCAAGCTTGGCAGTTGCCAAGTGGAGTGCCCATACCAGATACTCAATTCTTCTTTGTTAATGGAGACGGTGGTGATTTTGTTGATGGCGTAGGCTTCTTCCTCAATTTATGCTTGAGGACAGAATTTTGGTCCCTTAGGTCCTCGATCTCCTGCTCCAAGCTCAGTATCTTTTTGCATAGTTCCTGCTTGTTCTCTTGCAAGAGGCGAAAAGGGATAAACTCGATCTTAGGTTTCTTTACCCTATCTGGGAGGCTTGACTTTTCGAACTCCACATGCATGTCCCTAGGTTGAGGTAGTGGGACTTCATCTTCATTTGAGATCGTCTCGTCCTTTCCCTTGGGTTCATAGTCCTCTTCTTCTTCCATAGTCCAACCACAATGCTCCACATCCCCATAGCCCTTAGGATCTGCAAGGTAATCATCCATGTAGCTTTCTCCTTCCGAATCCTGGGACAACATGTTGCTCTATCTGCAGTAGGACATGTCAAAATAAAGACAAGAGATTTTTGCATGATACGGGAGTCAAAACCACCAGGAGATTATATAATGAATTTTTGCCGACCAAAATACGTAACGTGTACGAAAACGGAGTCCGGAGAGCACACGAGGTGCCCACGAGGTAGGGGGCACGCCCAGTAGGGTAGGGCGCGCCCTCCACCCTCGTGTTCTTCCCGGACTGCTTCTTATTTTTCTAAATATTCCAAAACGGAGAAATATTGCCTTAAAAACTGTTTTGGAGTTGGTTTACTTACCGTACCACATACCTATTCCTTTTTGGAGTCTGAAATGTTCCGGAAAGTGTCCCTTATGAATTCCTCCGGGGTTACGGTTTCAATAACATTGGTTGCGACATTTATGGGATTATCTGAGATATAGTGTTTGATTCTTTGACCGTTCACCACCTTTGGATTTGTGCCTTCGAAGTTGTTGATTTTTATGGCACCGGAATGGTAGACCTCCTCGATAAGGTAAGGACCTTCCCATTTAGAGAGAAGTTTTCCTGCAAAAAATCTTAAACGAGAGTTGTATAGCAATACATAATCACCTACATTAAACTCACGCTTTTGTATCCTTTTGTCATGCCATCTTTTAACATTTTCTTTAAACAACTTGGCATTTTCGTAGGCTTGGGTTCTCCATTCATCAAGTGAGCTAATATGAAATAACCTCTTCTCACCAGCAAGTTTAAAATCATAGTTAAGTTCTTTAATATCCCAATAAGCCTTGTGTTCTAGTTCGAGAGGTAAGTGACATGCTTTTCCATAGACCATTTTGTACGGAGACATACCCATAGGATTTTTACATGCAGTTCTATAGGCCCATAATGCATCATCTAGTTTCTTGGACCAATTCTTTCTAGACCTATTAACAGTCTTTTGCAAAATTAATTTGAGTTCTCTATTACTCAATTCTACTTTCCCACTATACTGAGGGTGATAAGGAGATGCAATTCTATGATTAACATCATATTTAGCAAGCATTTTACAGAAAGCACCATGAATAAAATGTGAACCACCATCAGTCATTAAATATCTAGGGACTCCAAATCTTGGAAAAATAACTTCTTTAAGCATTTTAATAGAAGTGTTATGATCAGCACTACTAGTTGGAATAGCTTCTACCCACTTAGTAACGTAATCAACAGCAACTAAAATATGTGTATAACCATTAGAGGAAGGAAAGGGTCCCATATAGTCAAAGCCCCAAACATCAAAATGGTTCAATAACGAGTGAATAGTTCATAGAATTTCTTGATGTCTACTAATATTACCAATTCTTTGACATTCATCACAAGATAAGACAAACTTACGGGCATCCTTGAAGAGAGTAGGCCAATAAAAACCAGATTGCAGTACCTTATGTGCAGTTCTATCTCCAGCATGGTGTCCTCCATAAGCTTCGGAGTGACACTTGCATAGGATCTATTCCTGTTCATGCTCAGGTACACAACGTCTAATAACACCATCCACTCCTTCTTTATAAAGATGTGGGTCATCCCAAAAGTAATGCCTCAAATCATAGAAGAACTTTTTCTTTTGCTAGTATGTGAAACTAGGTGGTATAAACTTAGCAACAATGTAATTAGCATAATCAGCATACCATGGAGCAGTATGAGAAGCATTTATGACTTTTAATTGTTCATCAGGAAAGCTATCATCAATAGGTAGTGGGTCATCAAGCACATTTTCTAACCTAGACAAGTTGTCTGCAACGGGGTTCTCAGCTCCTTTTCTATCAACAATATCCAAATCAAATTCTTGTAGCAAGAGAACCCATCTAATAAGTCTAGGTTTAGCAACTTTCTTTTCCATATTAATAGCAGCATGATCAGTGTGAATAATTACTTTAGAATCAACAATATAAGGTCTGAACTTATCACAGGCAAATCCAACTGCTAAGAATTCCTTTTCAGTGGTAGCATTATTTCTTTGAGCATTGTCAAGGGTTTTACTAGCATATTGAATAACATTTAGTTTCTTATCAACTCTTTGTCCTAGAACAGCACCTACAGCATAATCACTAGCATCACACATAATTTCAAAGGGTAAATTCCAATCAGGTGGCTGAATAATAGGTGCAGAGATCAATGCTTTCTTAAGTATTTCAAATGCTTCTACACAATCATCATCAAAAACTAATGGTATATCTTTTTGTAATAAATTATTTAGAGGCCGAGAAATTTTTGAGAAGTCCTTAATGAACCTCCTATAAAAACCGGCATGACCGAGGAAACTTCTTATACCTTTGATGTCCTTGGGACATGGCATCTTTTCAATAGCATCAACCTTGGCTTTATCAACTTCAATACCTCTTTCAGAAACTTTATGCCCCAAGACAATACCTTCATTAACCATGAAGTGGCACTTTTCGCAATTCAAGACAAGATTAGTTTCTTCACATCTCTGCAAAACTCGATCAAGGTTGCTCAAGCAATCATCAAAAGAAGATCCATAGACGGAAAAGTCGTCCATGAAAACCTCACAAATCTTTTCACAAAAGTCAGAGAATATAGCCATCATGCATCTTTGAAAGGTAGCAGGTGCATTACATAAACCAAAAGGCATACGTCTATAAGCAAAAGTACCAAAAGGGCATGTAAAATTAGTCTTCGATTGATCTTTGGCTGACACAGGTATTTGAGAGAAACCAGAATAACCATCTAGAAAGCAAAAAATGTGTATGTTTGGATAATCTTTCTAGCATTTGATCGATAAAAGGTAAGGGGTAATGATCCTTTTTAGTAGCCTTATTTAATTTGCGGAAATCGATTACCATCCTATAACCTGTAATAATTCTTTGAGGTATCAATTCATCTTTATCATTAGGAACAACAGTAATACCTCCCTTCTTAGGGACACAATGGACAGGGCTTAACCACTGACTATCAGCAACGGGGTAAATTATACCTGCCTCAAGGAGCTTTAGTATCCCCTTTCTTACCACTTCTTTAATTTTAGGATTCAGCCGGCATTGATGATCGCGAACTGGTTTAGCATCTTTTTCCAAATTAATTTTATGTTGACATAGAGTGGGACTAATGCCCTTAAGATCATCAAGAGTATACCCAATAGCAGCACGGTGCTTCTTCAAAGTTTTCAATAATCTCTCTTCCTCATGCTCTGAAAGGTTAGCACTAATAATAACTGGATATATCTTTTTCTCATCAAGATAAGCATATATAAGAGTATCAGCTAACGGTTTAAGCTCAAACACGGGACCACCCTAGGGTGGAGGAGGATCCCCTAGGATTTCAACAGGTAAATTGTTTTTCAGAATAGGTTCCTGTTTAAAGAATACTTCATCTAATTCCCTTCTTTCATTCACAAACATGTCATTTTCATGGTCTAGCAAATATTGTTCTAAAGGATCACTAGGAGGTACGGCAATAGAAGCAATACCAATAATTTCATCCTTACTAGGTAATTCTTCTTCATGGTGTTGTCTACTAAATTTAGAGAAATTAAATTCATGAGTCATATCATCTAAACCGACAGAAACAACATCCCTTTTGCAATCTATGGTAGCATTAACAGTATTTAAGAAGGGTCTACCAAATATAATGGGACAAAAGCTATCTTGTGGGGAACCAAGAACAAGAAAATTAGCAGGATATTTAGTTTTCCCACACAAGACTTCAACATCTCTAACAATTCCCATTGGTGAAATAGTATCTATATTGGCAAGTTTAATTGTGACATCAATATCTTCTATTTCAGCAGGTGCAATATCATGCATAACTTCTTGGTATAAGGAATAAGGTATTGCACTAGCACTAGCACCCATATCACATAAGCCATGATAACAATGATCTCCTATTTTAACAGAAATAACAGGCATTCCTATCATAGGTCTAGGTTTATCTTTAGCACAGGGTTTAGCAATTCTAGCAGCTTCATCACAGAAATAAATAACATGCCCATCAATATTACTAGACAAGAGATCTTTAACAATAGCAATATTAGGTTCAACTTTAACTTGCTCAGGAGGTGTATATGTTTTAATATTGCTTTTACGAACCACAGTTGAAGCTTTAGCATGATCCTTTATCCTAACAGGGAAAGGTGGTTTCTCAACATAAGAAGTAGGAACAATAGGATCATTATAAGTGATAGTCTTTTCTTCAACTTTAATAGGTGCAGCTACTTTTACTTCTATGGGAGGATGATATTTAAACCAGTTCTCATTGGGGGGATCAACATAAGTAGCAAAAGATTCATAGAAAGAAGCTACTATCTCAGAGTTAAGTCCATATTTAGTGCTAAATTTATGAAAAATATCGGTATCCATAAAAGATTTAACACAATCAAAACTAGGTGTCATACCTGACTCCTTACCATTGTCGAGGTTCTAATCTTCAGAGTTGCGTTTAATTCTTTCCAATAAATTCCATTTGAATTCAATTGTCTTCATCATAAAAGAGCCACCACAAGAATATCAAGCATGGTGCTATTGTTACCAGAAAGCCGAGCATAAAAATTTTGAATAATCATTTCTCTTGAGAGCTCATGATTGGGGCATGAACATAACATTGATTTAAGCCTCCCCCAAGCTTGAGCGATGCTTTCTCCTTCGCGAGGCCAAAAATTATATATGTAATTGCGATCATGATGATAAAGATGCATAGGATAAAACTTCTGATGAAGTTCCAATTTCAATGGTTTGTAATTCCAAGACCTCATATCATCACATAGCCTATACCATGTCGATGCATCTCCCCTCAAAGATAAAGGGAAGACCTTCTTCTTAAAAACATCTCCGGGTACACCTGCAAGCTAAAATAATCCACAAACTTCATCCACATAGATCAGATGTTCATCAGAATGTTTTGTTCCATCTCCTAAAAAAGGATTAGCTAGAAGTTTTTCTATCATACCCGCAGGAACTTCAAAGCAAGTATTTTCATTTTCATTTTCAGTAGGTTCAATAGGTTGAGGAGCAACTCTTTGCTCTACTGGTCGGGGTGAAGATACCCCGAACAAGCCCCTCATAGTATTACTTTCCATGGTGACAAGTGACAGTAAATTTCAGCACACTACGTAAATTTTTCCTTACCAAATTCCACCTACCAAAGGCGCTTCACTCCCGGCAACAGCGCCAGAAAATAGTCTTGATGACCCACAAGTATAGGGGATCTATCGTAGTCCTTTCGATAAGTAAGAGTGTCGAACCCAACGAGGAGCAGAAGGAAATGATAAGCGGTTTCCAGCAAGGTATTCTCTGCAAGTATTAAAATAAGTGGTAACAGATAGTTTTGTGATAAGATAAAATGTAACGAGCAACAAGTAACGAAAGTAAATAAAGTGAAGCAAGGTGTCCCAATCCTTTTGTAGCAAAGGACAAGCCTGGACAAACTCTTATATGATGTAAAGCGCTCCCAAGGACACATGGGAATATCGTCAAGCTAGTTTTCATCACGTTCATATGATTCGCGTTCGGTACTTTGATAATTTGGTATGTGGGTGGACCGGTGCTTGGGTGCTGCCCTTACTTGGACAAGCATCCCACTTATGATTAACTTATATTGCAAGCATCCTCAACTACAAGAAAAGTATTAAGGTAAACCTAACCATAGCATGAAACATATGGATCCAAATTAGCCACTTACGAAGCAACGCATAAACTAGGGTTTAAGCTTCTGTCACTCTAGCAACCCATCATCTACTTATTAATTCCCAATGCCTTCCTCTAGGCCCAAACAATGGTGAAGTGTCATGTAGTTGACGTTTACATAACACCACTAGAGGAGAGACAACATACATCTCATCAAAATATCGAACGAATACAAAAGTCACATGACTACTAATAGCAAGACTTCTCCCATGTCCTGAGGAACAAAAGTAACTACTCACAAAGCATAAACATGTTCATAATCAGAGGGGTATTAATATGCATATAGGATCTTAACATATGATCTTCCACCAATTAAACCAACTAGCATCAACTACAGGAGTAATTAACACTACTAGCAACCTACTAACACCAATCCTGGACTTACAGACAAGAATTGGATGCAAGAGATGAACTAGGGTTTTGAGATGAGATGGTGCTGATGAAGATGTTGATGGAGATTGCCCTCTCCCGATGAGAGGGGCATTGGTGATGACGATGGCGATGATTTCCCCCTCCGGGAGGGAAGTTTCCCCGGCAGAACAGCTCCACCAGAGCCCTAGATTGGTTCCGCCAAGGTTCCGCCTCGTGGCGGGGGAGTTTCGTCTGAGAAGATGGCTTATGATTTTATTCCCATCGAAAGACTCCATATAGCAGAAGGGGCCACGGGGGGGCCACCGGGGGGCCCAGGGGGTGGGGGGGGGGGCCGGGGGGGGGGGGTAGGGCGCGCCAACCACCCTCGTGGGCAGGGTGTGGCCCCCCTGGTGAAGTTCTTGCTCTCAGTATTTTTTATATATTTGGAAAACATCTTCCATGAAGTTTTAGGACTTTTGGAGCTGTGCAGAATAGGTCTCTAATATTTGCTCCTTTTCCAGCCCAGAATCCCAGCTGCCAGCATTCTCCCTCTTTATGTAAACCTTGTAAAATAAGAGAGAATAGACATAAGTATTGCGACATAATGTGTAATAACAGCCCATAATGCAATAAATATTGATATAAAAGCATGATGCAAACTGGACGTATCAGTCACCAATCGATGCTGCAACCTAATTCATCTGCAGCCCATGGTTAGCATAAGCCTGTTCCTGAGAGGTTAGCGGTACCCTGTAGTTGCCGTCGCCGGCACGATCATTGTGGTTATCCACTGGCTCTTGGAAGGCTTCGACTCGTAGCGCCCCTTCTCCCCAATCTTCTCCAAAAAATGAGCCGAGGTCATCCTCTGGTGCGTACCCTTGGTCCATCATGCGGGGCACGTGGGCTTCCGGGGCCGTCACCCCGAACACCTCGCGGTGGTGCCCTACGCTCCATGTTGCTTCGTCCATGATGGCGTCCTGGGGAGGATAATACGGCATCCGGCTGGGACGATGGGGGGTGACGCTTCCGCTCCCATTTGTCGAGGGCGGCATGGGGGGGTTGGATCCCCCTACACCGTCGGCCGTGCTGATGTTGACAAAGCCCCCCGGGCGTAGTCGATGGCGCACAGGTGTGGTGAGGCTCGCCGCACGACCTTGCAGTGGTCTAGGAGGGGAGTTGATAGCAGAAGGGTGGCACTCCTGACGTCGCTGCGTCCATCAGCTCAGCAACACGCTCAAGCAGTGTGTCCCGGCCGCTCTCCATCAGCCTGCATCACAGCAGCTCCCTTGCCACTGTGAGTGCCGCCCGCATGTTCGCTTGCTCCCGCCGTGAGTGCGGCGCTGTTGCTGCAGCGTGACTCGCTGCTCTTGCCACGGATTGTACTTGCCGCGGGGTGAGGGTGGATGATGCCTGGCCGCGCTGTCCACGCCCGGCAGAGCTTGGTGGCGCCCGCGCCGCTTGGGGTGCAGCATCGAGACCTTCATGGGCAGGCGGCGCCGTCCGGGCCGGCCAAGCTGCCCAGCGGTCGGATCCGGCCCTTGGTTCGCCAGACATCATAGCCGGTGAACGTCGGAGAGCTGATTGGCAGAGAAGAAGCTCCGGCGCACCCCTACCTGGCGCGCCAAATGTCGGATGAGGGGCTCCGGCTAACCCTTAAGGTTCGAACATTGGGGTGCGCGTGAAGTATTTCCCTCCTACCGATCTACGCTCTAGCTCGCTAAGATCTTGCGGACGAACTCGACGAACTCGCAACACAGAAAGACACAGGGTTTATACTGGTTCAGGCCACCGTTGTGGTGTAATACCCTACTCCAGTGTGGTGGTGGTGGATTGCCTCTTGGGCTGATGATGAACAGTACAAGGGAAGAACAACCTCCTGAGGTTCAGGTGTTCTTGTACGTATGGACTTGTGTCTATCTCCGGGTCTCTTCCCCCCTTGCTATGGTGGCTAGTCCTATTTATAGAGGCCCTGGTCCTCTTCCCAAATATCGAGCGGGAAGGGAACCAACAATGGCGGGCTAATTTGAATGGGGACAACTAGTACAAGCTATCCTCACAAAAGGTAGTTTGCGCCTGTGAAAGGCTCTAGGGTGACGCCATCTTGGGCTCCACAATGACCTCCGTCTTGCAGTCCATGGTCTTGGTCTTGTTGCACCGAAACGACAACCTTTGCCTGAGGCCTCGGTACCCCGCGACTGCGCTTTCCCCCTTTGCACCAAAGAGGAAACAAGGACGCTGCGCGCGCTGGTGCCCGCCTAGTGTTGATCGTCATGGCTCACGTCACGAGAGCCTCACGAGATTTGTCCTGCCTTGATATCTCTGCTCCTCGTGAGCCTGCCTGGTCAGACCACTCCAGAAGAGGTCTTGCGTCATCCGCCTCGCGAGGCTTGGCTCCTCGCGAGGGTCTTGGATGCTTGTTGATGAATATGGGCCGTACGGCCTGCTGGCTCCGCCACGCCGCGGGCCGCAGGCAGGCAAGTGTGGGGACCCCCATTCCTAGAACACCGACAGAATGGCTTCAAGCCTAGCCACCGAAGCAAATGTTTCCTCGAAGTCAATCCCTTCAACTTGAGTGTAACCTTGAGCAACGAGACGAGCCTTGTTTCTAATAACTTGACCATGCTCATCTTGTTTGTTGCGATAGATCCATTTTGTGCCAATGATGTTATGCTTGCGAGGATCAGGACGCTTAACCAATTCCCACACATTGTTCATCTCGAACCATTGAAGCTCTTCTTGCATAGCTTGAATCCATTTAGGTTCCATGAAGGCTTCATCAACTTTCTTGGGTTCAGATATAGAGACAAATGCAAACTGACCACGGAAATTTGCTATCTGTGTTGCTCTTGAATGAGTGAGTGGACCTGTTGCATTGATTCTATCGATTATCTTCTCAATATGCACTTCATTTGCAACACAAGGATGAACTAGACGAAGACTTTGGTCTTGTTGATAATTGTCTTCATCAGCAGCATTGACTTGAGGTTTAGCATTATCTTCGGGTTGATTAGGTGCAGAAATGATGAGTTCTTCTTCCGCCTGAGCCTCTGAAGGTATGATTTCTCTAGTACCCATAAGCTTGATGGATTCACTTGGTGAGACTTTGTCTAGCACATTTGGCAGGTCCTCTGTTTGTGAGTCGTTAGTTTCATCGAACCGCACATCCACATTTTCAACCACTTTATAGTGAAAGAGGTTGAAGTCTCTGTAGGAGTGCGAATCCTTTCCGTAACTAAGCATAAAACATGCATGTGCTTTCAGTGCAATTTTGGAAGTGTGATGTGGATCCTTGATCCAGCACCTAGCACCAAATACTCTGAAGTAACTGAAGTTTGGCTTCTTACCATAGGAGCTCATAGGACATCTTCTTTAGAAGCTTGTGAAGATAAACATGGTGGATGATGTGCCATGCAGTATCAATGGCTTCAGGCCAGAACTTCCTTGGAGTCTTGTACTCATCGAGCATCATCCTGGCCATCTCAATGAGAGTTCTGTTCTTGAGCTCCATGATGCCATTTTGCTGAGGTGTGCATGGAGCAGAGAACTCATGAGTGATGCCCAATGTATGAAGATAAGTGTCAAGGTCGATGTTCTTGAACTCTGTGCCGTTGTCACTTCTGATGTGCTTGATCTTGATGCCATAGTTCGTCATGGCACGATTGGCGAATCGTCTGAAGACATCCTGCACTTCATTCTTGTAGAGAATTACACGCACCCATGTATATCTTGAGTAATCATCAACAATAACGAAACCATAGAGGCAAGCAGTGGTAGTAAGAGTAGAGTAGTGAGTAGGGCCAAATAAGTCCATGTGAAGTAGCTCGAAGGGACGAGATGTCGTCATGATTGTCTTCGAGGGATGCTTAGCCCTTGTCATCTTTCCAGCTTCGCAGGCACCACACAGATGATCCTTCTTGAACTTGATGCCCTCAATGCCAATGACATGCTTCTTCTTCGCGAGAATGTACAAGTTCCTCATGCCAGCATGCCCTAGCCTCTGATGCTAGAGCCAACACTCTGAAGCTTTTGCTAGAAGACATACGGCCAACTGTGGTCCTGCTGAGAAATCTACCATGTACAAGTCGTCTTTTTGATGTCCTTCAAAGACTAGAGATTTGTCAGATTCCATAAGCACAAGGCAACGATATTTTCCAAATATCACAACCATGTTCAGATCACAAAGCATTGAGACAGACATTAAGTTGAAACCAAGGGATTAAACAAGCATCACTTTATCCATGTGCTGATCCTTTGAGATTGCAACTCTACCTAGACCCAATACCTTGCTTTTACCAGTGTCAGCAAACATGGTGTGACTCTTGTCAGATGGATGTAAGGTTGAGTCCATTAGAAGACTTCGATCACCAGTCATGTGGTTAGTGCATCCACTGTCCATAATCCACTCAGACGCTTTTGGTACTGTACCATACAGTGCAGTTAGGGGGATAGGCTTCACCAAGGGAAATGTGAAGCATAAACATTTGATAGACAAGCATATTATCAAAGTTCAGATCCTGGTTAGGGCAGATAGGATGATTGTTAAGGAATCGAGGAACAAAATACATAGTAAGACCATTTGGGAATTTTATCTTGCACCCCACAAGATGTTTTAGGTCCCCAGCATAAGCATGATACGCCTTTGATTTTCGGCTGGAGACCTTTCCCTGCAAAAGAGAGTTAATTCTTCTTAACCACCCACATCCTCAGGGGTGGCTTCGTAGCAATGAGTCTAAGTGCAGCATATGAGAACTTTGGCTTTGGTGCCCTAGCAAATAGCCTTGCAGGAGGTGAATAATACTCATAATAATAAGCAGAATAGTTCTTGATCTTATGAACATAGTGGTTTGATGAAACACACTCATATTCATAAGTCTGAGTATGGTTTCCCTGCAAAATATTGGCGTTAGGGTGACTCTGGTGAGTCCTCTGTCTGTATGAATCCTTTGGACCATATGAAGCCTTTGGTATGGGGTTTGTCTTCTTCCCAGGTGGTGTCATGATGACATTCACCTGAAGATTTTCAGGACAACTCTTGGGCACCTAGATCTTCTTCAAAGGGGGTCCATTCCTGTAGTTAGTACCAACATACCTCGCAAACACTTCACCATTCTGATTCTTAAACAGTTTATAGTTTGCATCAAAGGATTCATCAATGATAATAGGGTTAGCACAAGTGAATCCAGATAAGGTAGATGGATCCACTGAAGGTCCCTTTGCAGCAACCCATGTCATTTTGGGGTACTGCTCAGGCTTCCAGTAGGAACCATCAACATTCATTTTCCTCTCGAACCCAACACCCTCTTTTCTAGGGTTTCGGTTCAGAATCTGTTTCTTGAGGACATCGCACAGTGTCTGATGCCCTTTGAGGCTTTTGTACATCCCTGTTTCAAGCAATGTCTTCAACCTGGCATTCTCATCAGCAATAGTAGTGGTATCCTCGGAAGAGAGGTTAGTTTCCACATTAGCAGTTGAAGACATAGCAACAGTAGTAGTAGTAGAACATCCAGCAACAGAAGCAGCATTATCACGCTCAAGACATTTTAAGCATGGTGGCTCAAAGTCTTCCTGAGTGGAACTGATCTGTTGAGCACGGAGTGACTCATTCTCCTTTTGAAGATCTTCATCAGCCGATCTCAAGTTCTCAAGCTCTTGCTTCCTTTGAAGATAATCATAGGAGAGCTTTTCATGAGTAGTTGAGAGCGTTTCATGACGACTTTCAAGTTCCTCGTACTTAATATGAAGACTTTTAATGTCTTCAATTAAGGACTGAGTTTGAGTCATTTCCGCATCCAACAGGTCATCACTTTTGTCTAGCAACTTTTGAATATGTTCCATAGCATTTTGTTGTTCTGTTGCAATTTTAGCAAGTGTTTTGTAGCTAGGTTTAGATTCACATTCAGAGTCATCTTCACTTGAAGTTTGAAAATAAGCATCGCGTGAGTTTACCTTGGCACCACGTGCCATGAAGCAGTAGGTGGGAGCAGAGTCATCCTCATCATTATCATCACTGTTGGTGACGAAGCCATTGTCTTTGGTGTTGAAGATGGACTTGGCGACATATGCTGAAGCAAGAGCTAGGATTGCCACGCCTGAATCAGATTCCTCTTCAGACTCCACCTCTGCCTCCTCAAATGCAGACTCCTCCTATGAATCCATCTCCTTGCCAACAAACATACGAGCCTTGCTAGATGAGCTCTTCCTGTTTGATGAAGACTTTGACGAATACTTGGAAGAAGACTTTGAGGATTTCTTCTTCTTGTTGTCATCAGAATAATATTCCTTGCTCTTCTTCTTCTTCTTGGTCTCATTATCCCACTGAGGACACTTAGAGATGTAGTGACCAGGTTTCTTGCACTTGCGGCATGTTCTCTTCTTGTTGTCACGTGAGGAAGCTTCATCGTTTCTTGAGTTGGATCTTGAGGACTTTCTGAAGTATTTCTTCTTGGTGAACCTCTGGAACTTCTTTACAAGTATAGCAAGCTCCTTACCAATGTCTTCAGGGTCCTCAGAACTGTAGTCAGATTCTTCTTCAGATGAGGAAACAACTTTTGCCTTCAAAGCACGAGTTCGGCCATAGTTGGGACCATAGATATCTCTTTTCTCAGCTTGCTGGAACTCGTGTGTGTTGAGCCTCTCAAGTATGTCAGACGGATCGAGAGTCTTGAAGTCAGGGCATTCTTGAATCATCAGGGCTAGGGTGTCGAATGAGCTGTCAAGTGATCTCAGTAGCGTCTTGACGATTTCATGCTTGGTGATCTCAGTGGCGCCGAGTGCGCGAAGCTCATTTGTGATATCAGTGAGGCGATCAAATGTGAGCTGGACATTCTCATTGTCATTTCTCTTCAAGCGGTTGAAGAGGTTGCAAAGAACACCGATCCTTGAGTCTCTCTGGGTTAAGACGCCTTCGTTGACCTTGGAGAGCCAGTCCCAGACTAGCTTCGCAGTTTCCAGATGTCGGTGTACAAAAGTAGGGGCTCTCCTTTTGCACCCCTTTACTTGTGCACGGGCAGTCAGAGCCGTGACCACGGCCGCACTGAGCAGGGCATAGGAGGGATGTCGGAGCGCAAGACAGCTAGAGCAACGCCAAGACCAGGGGTGCAAAGAAAGCAAGAGGGCGAGGTGGGCTCCCCCGGCAGGACTCTTGCCGGGGTGGCTCCCGCAGCCCCGGCAAGATGCTTGCCGAGGCAGCTTGCCTAACACCAGCAGAGCGCATTGATACGTCTCCGTCGTATCTACTTTTCCAAACACTTTTGCCCTAGTTTTGGACTCTAACTTGCATGATTTGAATGGAACTAACCTGGACTGATGTTGTTTTCAGCAGAATTGCCAAGGTGTTATTTTTGTGCAGAAATAAAAGTTCTTGGAATGACCTGAAAATCAACAGATATTATTTTTGGAATATATAAAAAAACACTGGTGAAAATATCCATGCCATGGGGCCCACACCCTATCCACGAGGGTGGGGGCGCGCCTACCCCCTGGGTATGCCCCCTGCCTTGTGGGCCCCCTGATGCTCCACCGACGTCCATCTTGACTCCATATATTCACTTTTGGGGAGAAAAAAAATCAAAGGGAACGATTCATCACGTTTTACGATACAGAGCCGCCGCCAAGCTCTAAACTCTCTAGGGAGGGCTAACCTGGAGTCCGTTCGGGGCTCCGGAGAGGCGAATCCGTCGCCATCGTCATCATCAACCTTCCTCCATCACCAATTTCATGCTGCTCACAGCCGTGTGTGAGCAATTCCATCGTAGGCTGGCTAGACGGTGATGGGTTGGATGAGATTTATCATGTAATCGAGTTAGTTTTGTTAGGGTTTGAACCCTAGTATCAATTATGTTCTAAGATTGATGTTTCTATGACTTTGCTATCCTTAATGCTTGTCACTAGGGCCCGAGTGCCATGATTTCAGATCTGAACCTATAATGTTTTCATGAATATATGTGAGTTCTTGATCCTATCTTGCAAGTCTATAGTCACCTGTTATGTGTTATGATCCGTTAACCCCGAAGTGACAATAATCGGGATACTTATCGGTGATGACCGTAGTTTGAGGAGGTCATGTATTCACTAGTGTCAATGCTTTGGTCCGGTACTCTATTAAAAGGAGGCCTTAATATCCCTTAGTTTCCAATAGGACCCCACTGCCACGGGAGGGTAGGACAAAAGATGTCATGCAAGTTCTTTTGCATAAGCACGTATGACTATATTCGGAATACATGCCTACATTTCATTGATGAACTAGAGCTAGTTCTGTGTCACCCTATGTTATAGCTGTTGCATGATTGATCGCATCCAACATAATTCTCCATCACCGATCCAATGCCTACGAGCTTTTCATATATAGTTCTTCGCTTATTTACTTTTCCGTTGCTACTGTTACAATCACTATACAACCAAAAATATTACTTCTACTACCATTACCACTACTATCATATTACTTTGCTACTAAACACTTTGCTGCAGATATTAAGTTTCCAGGTGTGGTTGAATTGACAACTCAGTTGCTAATACTTCAGAATATTCTTTCTCTCCCCTTATGTCAAATCAATAAATTTGGGTTGAATACTCTACCCTCGAAAACTGTTGCGATCCACTATACTTGTTGGTTATCAAGACTATTTTCTGGCACCGTTGCCGGGGAGCATAGCTCTATTCTTTGAGTCACTTGGGATTTATATCTGCTTATCACTATGAACTTATGTAGGATCGAAAGTATGTCTAGAGGGGGGGGGTGATTAGACTACTTGACCAAATAAAAATCTAGGCTTTTCCCAATTTTAGTTCTTGGCAGATTTTAGCAACTTAGCACAAGTCAAGCAATCAACCTACACATGCAATTCTAAGAGTATAGGAGCAGAAAGTAAAACAATTGCATATGAAGGTAAAGGGAGGAGTTTGGAGTGTGCAAACATAGATGGAGACATAGAGATTTTTGGCGTGGTTCCGATAGGTGGTGCTATCGTACATCCATGTTGGTGGAGACTTCAACCCACGAAGGGTAACGTTTGCGCGAGTCCATGGAGGGCTCCACCCATGAAGGGTCCACGAAGAAGGAACCTTGTATATCCCACCATGGCCGTCGCCCATGAAGGACTTGCCTCGCTCGGGTAGATCTTCATGAAGTAGGCGATTCCCTTGCCCTTACAAACTCCTTGGTTCAACTCCACAATCTTGACGCAGGCTCCCAAGTGACACCTAACCAATCTAGGAGCCACCACTCTCCAAGCGGTAACAAATGGTGTGTTGATGATGAACTCCTTGCTCTTGTGCTTCAACTGATAATATCCCCAACACTCAACTCTGTCTCACAGGATTAGGATTTGGTGGAAAGATGATTTGAGTGGAAAGCAACTTGGGGAAGGCTAGAGATCAAGATTTATGTGGTTGGAATGGAATATCTTGACCTCAACGCAAGAGTAGGTGGTTCTCTCTCAGCAAATATGTGTTGGAAGTGTAGGCATGTTCTGATGTCTGTCTCTCTCTCTTAATGAAGAGTGGGTGGAGGGGTATAAATAGCCTCCACACAAAATCTAACCGTTACACACAAATCACCAAACTTGGTGGGACCAAATCATACAACTCGGTCAGACCGATTTAGTTCAAAATGTGAACATTAGGATTTCGGTGGGACCGACATGTCAACTCGGTGGGACCGATTCCTTTAGGGTTAGGGCATAACGTAATCTCGGTAAGACCGATTACACAAACTTGGTGAGACCGATTTTGGTAATGGACTAAGAGAGAGTTGGTCAGGCAAACTCGGTGGGACCGATTCGCTCATCTCGGTTGGACTGAAGTGTTATGAAAGGGATACAGAGAGTTTGTATTGCAATCTCGGTGGGACCGATCGCTCAGCTCGGTTTGGCCGAAACGTTACGAAGGGAAACAGAGAGATTACAATCCTGTCTCGGTGAGACCAAGATCCCTATCGGTAAGACTGAAAAGACTAGGGTTTCTGGCAGTGGCTATGTCAACTGAACTCAGTGGTGCTGGATAGAAAGTTTCGGTGGGGCCGAGTTTGACTTTTGGTTTGAGACATATGTGGGTATGAGAAAGTAGTTGAGGGCTTTTGGAGCATATCACTAAGCACTTTGAGCAAGAAAGCCATTAGGCAACACCTCGTCCCCTCTTAATAGTATTGGCTTTTCCTATGGACTCAATGTGATCTTGGACAACTTAAAATGAAAAATGTAGAGTCCTGAGCTTTGAGCTTGAGCCAATCCTTTGTCCTTAGAATTTTGAGGGATCCACTTTTCTCATCCATGCCATGCCAATCATTGAGCTTTCCTGAAATGTTTATCTTTAAGTAGCATTAGCTCAATGAACTATATGTTGTTAGGAATTACCAAAACCACCCAGGGATAGTTGCACTTTCAATCTCCCCCTTTTTGGTAATTGATGACAACATATAGATCAAAGCTTCGACAAATGATAAATAAGATTGAAAACACATCGTTGCTTTGAGAAGTATGTGATAAGCAAGAGCTCCCCCTAAATTTGTGCATTATTTAAAATTTGCTTTTGAATGAAAATGCACAATCGATTAGGATCATGGGTAACTCTTCCATGTCACATACATCTTGGTCGAGCGCTCAAAATGATCGATATTAAAAGCATGCACTCATCACCAAGCAAGTGAATGATCATATAAGAGATATGAAGGATAACATCATTCAACCAAACATTAAGGGTAGCGTATGATCAACCACATGATCAACAAGTATCTCACAAAGACATAATGTATCTCACACAAGCACTCAATAAATAAGTTCAACCAAAATAGCAAGAGAGATAAAAGGAGCAACACTCTCTCTCGAAGCCTATGATCTATACATTTTTGTCCCCCTTTGGCAACATGTTACCAAAAAGTTCAAAAATGCATAGTGCTAAACGACTCTCACGCTTGATCTTTGGGAGGTGGTGTAGAGAGAACCCTAAGGACGAAGGCTTCCGATGAAGTAGGTGGAGCAGATGGAGTGGGTGCTGGAGGTGGCACTGGAGCTGTAGCTACTGGTGCTGACACTGTAGCTCGAGTATCTGTCACGGGCACTACAGCATATCTTGGGCCTCATGGAACTCGCTTGAAAGCATCAGTAGTAGACTTTCCCTTCCTCTCCTCTAATTCCTCCTGTAGCTGCTCAACTGTAGTTTGGATCTCAGTTACCTTGACATCCAGATCATAGAATTTCTGCTCAACGATCCTCTCCAAACTCTCCTGGTTCTTAGTCAGGGTGGCCAAGCCCTTCTCAATCCTCAGGGTGGATTGGATCATATATCCAAGTTGATCTTGTTTGGATTTCAAGAACACTTGAGATGCCTCTTCAAAAGTTGGCATCTTTGCAGCTTTCTCTGCCTTTGCCTTCTCTCTCTTCTCATGTGCTTTAGTTGAAGATGGTTCATTTTCATCCATCACCACAGTGTTGTCTTCAAATTCAGGGTATATGGGCAGGTGCTCCTCATCCAAAAGATATGTGCATGTGCCCATCTTTGAGTTGATGAGCTCCTGAATTTTTGGGGCATACCCACAACTCCTCTTCTGGTCAGCAGCAGTCCTCTTGATTGTCTCAACAATCAAACTCATGACCTTAAACTTCTGTCGGACATCAAATATGTGCAGAAAGCTTATAGCATGTCATCTGATCATCTTGTGATCACCTGACTTGGGTAGCAGTGTGTGCCTTAGAATGCAGTTTATGGTAGGCATACCAGACAACAAGTAGTGGACAGATCCAAACTTATGTGTATCCAAAGCAGCATCTGGGATCTCCTTGTACATGTTGGCCATTGTGTTGTGGTCTTTCTTCTTCTCAGCATAAACATCCAAGTCATCCTCACTTTCTTTTGGGGCATTGATCAACTGAGCCCATTCCTCAATAGAAGATTGGTACCTGGTCCCTCAGACATCCAAACGATCTTCCCATCTGGATAAAAATGGGCAGTGGAGTAGAACTGCATGATCAGCTCATCGTTCCACTTGGTGAGCTTATGGGCCACAAAGGCATCAACTCCACATGCCTTGAAGCTGTCATATACACCTAGATAGTGATCCTCATTCTCTTGGATGTATTCCCAGTCCACCCATTTCATGTCACATACAATGGGCTTCTTGTCAAGCAACACTGTCTCATAAAAATCTTGTTGTTCCTTGGTGTGAAACCTGTAGACCACAGCAGTCCTCCTCCTGACAGCATATGGATCAGACTGTCTCCATAACCTCAGTCATGCATCCTTCCTGATTTTCATGTTTTCTGCCACAGGGTGAGCATCACTGTGGTCGGGGATCTTGGGTTTTAGCTTCCTCAACACAACTGAGTCATCTTCTTCTTCAGCAGCTTCAGGCACTAGGGCCTTGTTCTTTTCCTCGGCAGGAATGTTTCTAGTGCTTCTAGTGGGTCTAGGCTTCTGAGCTAGAGCAGTAGCCTTGGGAGCAACTTTGGTCTTAGATGGAGCAGCCCCTGATCTATTTGCATCTCCCATGAGTTTTTGTGCCTTAGGAGCTGGTGCAGCATCCTCTTCCTCATCATCATCATCTCTCATAATTGATGATCTGCCAAGCACTCTGGCAGTGGTCTTCTTGACCCTTTCCTTTCTTTTCTTTCCTTCTCCAGCAGCCTCTTCATATGGCTTGTAGGTTTCAGTTGTGGATGCTCTGGCCTTAGACATGGGGACTCTCTTTGCTGGTGCCTTCTTATGCATCCCTGGATTGACTGTAGCAGCTGAGCCATACTCCTTTTTCAGCACCTTTTTCTTTGAATTGGCCTCATCCTCAATGGCCACATAATCTTCATCCTCTGAATCAAAAGTTCTCTTCTTCTTGGTCCTGGTAGCTGCCTTTGGCAAGTTACTTGGAGTGCTCCTGCTTCCATCATTAGAAGAGCTTGAGGGACTAGTGCCCTCACTCAGTTGAACCTGCTCCTCAGACTTGTTCTGGCTATAACTTTGATCAGACATCTTGTAGGCAAACTGTCAGAAGACCCTGTGAATAGATTATAGATGAGGTGGAGAAGATGAGAAACACAAAGTACAGGAGTTTTGCAAAACAATTGACCCAAAAACTTAGTTTTAGTTGCTCACAGAAAGCATTCCGGGTCTACCGATTTGTAAACTCGGTGCTACCGAAGCAGTTTTTGGAACCTAAACTAGTGAACTCGGTCAGACCGCGTCACAGTTCGGTGGCACCAAGACTGCTAGGGTTTCACAGAGAATTGAACTCGGTCACGCTGATTTGCAATTTTCCGCCAGACCAAAAAAGCATGTGCAATGGCCTAAGGCAAATCGGTGAGACCGATTTCTACAACTCGGTCGGTCCGAGATGAATCTGGCGAAGATCTAAACCTAAATTTTCAAATCAAAACTAATCTACGGGATGTTTTCACTGGACATGATGATTTCATTCGTGGCAAGAACCATGGCAAAGCAATGTGCTAAGAATCAGAGTTATGGATTAGCACAAATATCAAGTGCGTACCCTAGTTCGGCGGCGAACTTGCTACGGCGGCAACGTCATGGTAGATTGCCGTTGACGGCGGCGGAGACCAGCGGCGGGAGGTCGCTGGTGACGAGAGGATGATCCGGAGACCCGAGGAGGCAGAGTAGGTTATGTGCAGGCGAAGAGGTTTCGGAAATATTTCCAAAATTTGACCCGTCAGTATATATATAACCTGACCCTGTCGGTGTGACCGAGTAGAACAACTCGATGGCACCAAGATGCAAAACTATAGGTAGTTACTGCAACTCGATGTGACCGAAAGGTTCTAATCGGTTGCACCGAGATTGAAAACCTAGATCCACTAAGTGATCTCGGTAGGAATGAAAAGGATGAATCGGTCAGACCGAAATACACAAAGAGGTTTTGGAAGTTTAAGTTTATGACGAATCGGGAACTTCGAGTGCTCCTCACACAGACTGGTTCGAATTTGACTTGTTCAAACTTTGTGATGTAGCATGAATAGAGTTTGAGACGAGAAAAGCATAGATAGCTAGAGGGAGTTCTTAGGAATTCTTGTTCATCCATTTGGCAAAAGAGAAAAAGCCAAACAATCATAGCAACAAATGGATGTCCTCGAATGAGAGAAATATGCAACCAGCATGCTCACACAATTAAAATGGCAGATGGAATATGTGACAAAGCATGCACAAACACTCTAGTATCTATCAAGCAATTGGCGATGACTAGGTCATCTATATATGAGTATATTGACTTAGGAGTCAAATGAGAACACTTGATCATAGGTCATACTCATCGTTTAAGCACAAGTGGGGTTACCACTTTTACATAAAGCATTGTTATGCTCACACCATTAGAGTTTCTTTAACTCAATTTATTAGAGTAAAGCTCCCCCTACATGTGATATCCCACCTAAGATGGATCAACTAACCTTGGGTTTTGTCGATGATGACTTCATGTAGGTGTTGAAGATGTGGATGCTCAATGATGATGTAGATCATTCAGAGCTATCCTTTGGAATGTGTTGCACTTTCAATACCTTGTCCCTTGTCTTCCCAACAAGAGGGTTTGTGACACCTTGAACTAGTGCAAGATATGAAAGTTGTTTGCACTTGTCTTCACCAAAATGATATGAGTGAAGTGTGTTGGCGGAGTCACCCTCAAGAACTCTCTAGTTGTTCTTCTTGGGGATCCACACCATCTTGATCGGAAACCTTGGAGTTGTAGTCGTACTTGATGAAGTAGCACTTGATGTAGTCTTGGGAACCCACTTGACCAAGGCCTTAGGTGCTTCCTCGAATGCATCAATCTCCTCTTGAAACTTGTCCTTGCCTTTTAGCTTGTGGTCTTGTGGTGGAAGATCATCTTGAGATTGTGTTCCTTTAAAAGAAGTAGGATCATACTTATCTTCTTGAGGAACAAATTTCATCTTGGGGTATTGATCTTCTTCCCACTCAACTCCATTGGCATTGAACTATCGTTCAAAATAAACACCTTGATTCTTCCGGTGTCTTCCTTGCTTGCGTACAATTTCCTCAAATTGCTTACTTTCGGCAAGGCTCTTGTAAACACCTTTCTCTATAATTCCATTCAATAAGCTATTTTCTTGCTCAAGTGTAACTTGGCTAAGAGAATCATTAGTGGAATCAAGAGAGCTACTAGAAGCAACAACATTGGATTTAGCATGATTGTTGTTACTACTAGATGTAGAATCTTTCTTGTTCTTGTTGCTAGATTTAACTTGTGGCATGTAAGTAGACAAGAGTAAACGCTTGGCAATGTAAGAAGAACTTTTCTTGCGAAGATCATTATTGATTGCCTTTAAAAACTCATGTTCTTGCTCAAGGTTGAGCTTTTCAAAGCGTAGCTTGTCATGAGTCTTTAAAAGTTCTCGATGATCTTCCAAGGTAGTTTCATGAGCTAACTTAAGAGTGTTTATTTCTTTAGTTAATTAGGCGCTCAATATCCTTCTTATCATCGTCATTCGTTTTATCTTGATTATCATGATTAATAGCAAGCTCATCATAGTTTTCATAACTAGAGTTGTCAACAAGTAAATCATCATCTCCTAGCAAATCATCTTCATCACTATTGAAATCAGCATACTCGAGGTGTGTTACCTTTGGACCTTTAGCCATGAAGCATATCCCAATTCGTTCGTTTTGTGAGTCAAATATGTCGACGGAGTTGGTTGTCACAAGTGCTAGTCCGGCAACACCTTCATCTTGAGTATATCCAGAGTCAGAGTGATAACTTCTTTCGGAGTGATTGTCGGAGTCGGAACCGGATACCCATTAACCAACATGAGCTTGATGTCTTCTTTTTGTGTAGCTCCTTGATGACTTGTCCATCCTTTCCGAGTCCTTGCTTCTCTGAGAGGGTCTTCGTTCATAACGATCATCTCTACTCCTTCTCTCTCTTGATGGTGATTCTTCTCTTCTACTTCTTCTTTTGTAGGGAGAATCTTCTCTTCTTTTGTAGGGAGCCGTACACTCATTGGAATAGTGTTCAGGTCTTCCACAATTGTAGCAATTGCGCTCACGACTAGAAGATCTTTTGTCATTGTAGCACCTTGACTTGGAACTTCTTTCCTCGCTTCTACTCTTGTAGAACTTGTTGAAGTTCTTCACCATTAGACTCAATTCTTCATTGAAGGTTTGCTTCTCACTTGATGATGTGGGAGCATCACCCGAGGCTTTGTAAGCACCACTTGACTTGTTGTGAAGCTCTTCCTTATCCTTGAGTGATATCTCATGAGCAACAATTCTTCTAATAACTTTCGTTGGCTCGAGATCTTTGTAATTGGGCATCATTTGGATCAATGTGCACACGGTATCATATTTTCCATCCAACGCTCTTAGGATCTTCTTGATGATGAATCTATCGGTCATCTCTTCACTTCCTAAGACGGCAATCTCATTTGTGATGAGAGCAAGACTAGAGTATATTTCAGCGATGCCTTCACCATCCTTCATTTTGAACTTGTCAAGCTGACTTTGAAGCACATCCAATTTGGATTCCTTGAAAGATTCGGTACCTTCGTGCATATCAATCAAAGTATCCCAAATTTCCTTTGCATTCTCAAGACGGCTGATTTTGTTGAATTCCTCGGGGCATAATCCGTTGAAGAGAATATCACAAGCTTGAGAATTGTATTCTAGCATCTTCAACTCTTCCACGGTAGCTTCACGGTTTGGTTCTCTCCCGTCGAAGAATTCACCTTGCAAGCCAATACACACAATAGCCCAAACGGCAGGGTTATGTCCAAGAATATGCATTTTCATCTTATGCTTCCAACTAGCAAAATTTGTACCATCAAAGTAAGGACCTCTACGGTGGTAATTTCCCTTGCTAGACGCCATACTCTCCTAGTTTGTGAAACCAAGGCTATGACCACCAAAAGCTATGGAAATCAAAGCAAATGGAGATCAAAGCAATGATACCACTTGTAGGATCGAAAAAATATCTAGAGGGGGGTGATTAGAATACTTGACCAAATAAAAATCTAGCCTTTTCCTAATTTTAGTTCTTGGTAGATTTTAGCAACTTAGCACAAGTCAAGCAGTCAACCAACACATGCAATTCTAAGAGTATAGCAGCGGAAAGTAAAACAATTGCATATGAAGGTAAAGGGAGGAGTTTGGAGTGTGCAAACACAATTGGAGACATCGAGATTTTTGGCGTGGTTCCGATAGGTGGTGCTATCGTACATCCACGTTGGTGGAGACTTCAACCCACGAAGGGTAACAGTTGCGCGATTCCACGGAGGGCTCCACCCAGGAAGGGTCCACGAAGAAGCAACCTT
This sequence comes from Triticum urartu, assembly GCF_003073215.2. NCBI lineage: Eukaryota > Viridiplantae > Streptophyta > Magnoliopsida > Poales > Poaceae > Triticum > Triticum urartu. Next base: position 405,871,427 of record NC_053028.1, read on the forward strand.
GTCTATCCCACCATGGCCATCGCCCACGAAGGACTTACCTCACTCGGGTAGATCTTCATGAAGTAGGCGATCTCCTTGCCCTTACAAACTCCTTGGTTCAACTCCATAGTCTTGACGGAGGCTCCCAAGTGACACCTAACCAATCTAGGAGACACCACTCTCCAAGAGGTAACAAATGGTGTGTTGATGATGAACTCCTTGCTCTTGTGCTTCAAATGATAGTCTCCCCAACACTCAACTCTCTCTCACAAGATTAGGATTTGGTGGAAAGATGATTTGAGTGGAAAGCAACTTGGGGAAGGCTAGAGATCAAGATTTATGTGGTTGGAATGGAATATCTTGACCTCAACACAAGAGTAGGTGGTTCTCTCTCAGAAAATATGTGTTGGAATTGTAGGCATGTTCTGATGGCTCTCTCTCTTAATGAAGAATGGGTGGAGGGGTATAAATAGCCTCCACACAAAATCTAACCATTACACACAAATCACCAAACTCGGTGGGACTGAATCATACAACTTGGTTAGACCGATTTAGTTCTAAATGTGAACGTTACGATTTCGGTGGGACCGACATGTCAACTCGGTGGGACCGATTCCTTTAGGGATAGGGAATAACGTAATCTCGGTGAGACCGATTACACAAACTTGGTGAGACCGATTTTGGTAATGGACTAAGAGAGAGTTGGTCAGGCAAACTCGGTGAGACCGATTCGCTCATCTCGGTTGGACCGAAGTGTTACAAAAGGGAAACAGAGAGTTTGTATTGCAATCTTGGTCGGACCGATCGCTCATATAGGTTTGACCGAAACGTTACTAAGGGAAACAGAGAGATTACAATCCCATCTCGGTGAGACTGAGATCCCTATCGGTGAGACCGAAAAGACTAGGGTTTCTGGCAGTGGCTATGTAGCGACCCGACCTCAGATGGTCAAGTCTCTGTGCTTCAGTGTCATCCCTGGATCGGTAATGCTGACACACATAGTACTCGAAGGGTTTATAACAGAGTGGCAATCACACACTTATTACATCGAATGTCTCAAGAGAGAACTTATTACAATGATATGGCTTAAGGCCATCTAATGCGATAACAGCGGAAGGCTTGGAAGATAAAGTGAGTCCATCAACTCCAACGGCATAGCTGAGCTGCATGAAAACGACCTAACGAACCTTACTCCTCGTCTAAAAAGTCTGCAACATAATACGTTGCAGCCCGAAAACGGGTCAGCACATGGAATATGCTGGCAATGTAACACAGTAGAGCAAGAGTAGAATAATGCTATCACTACATGCATATTTGGCTGGTGGAAAGCTCTATGGTTATAGTTTCTGCGAAAAGCCAATTTTTTCCTACAACAAAGGAATAGATTTTAATTTAACTATCATGGTATTTGAGCAAACATTGAGAATGTTCCTCCAACTCAATCCCAACTAAAGTGGTTAACAACCCAACAGTATTAATTAAGAGTGATGAGATACATGTGATAACCCAAGTACTAGATACTCAAGATTTGTCCATAATCGGGGACACGGCTAACCATGATTAGATTGTACACTCTGCAGAGGTTTGCACACTTTTCCCCACAAGACTCGATCTCCTCCGTTGGATTTCTCGCACTACAAGGTGTTTGAGAAACGGATGACCGAGACACAGTCCTTCAGAAACATTAACTCTCTACTCCAGACAGACCATACCAAACCTACATCCCACTACCTGATGATCTGCCTCTTCAAGAGCTTCACATAACTTACTCAACTATGCTAGAACCCATAATAGCTTGTGGCTTCACACGGAAGTTTCTAGCATGAATAATCTGAGTTCCCTTTGAGCCTGGGTGGCGGTCCATAGGAAGATCACACGGGTACTCCGGGATTTCCAAAAATACAGGCAACACTGGGTACTCCAAGTGGCTTAATCCACCCAGATGTGTATTTAAGTTGCCACCTTAAGTTGAACCATTAATTAACAAACTCACATCTGTCATGGATTTCACTCAAACCCAAACCATGTCTACGAGCATAGCATAGCAATATAAGCAACGCGTAGAAGTAACTCCCTAGGGTTTGAATGTAACAGGGTAATAGGTTCTACCTCAACAACTACTTCCCAACCCACGAGTTAATGACATCCTAATCATGCAATGTTTGAGGATTGGTACTAATGCATAAAAATTGGGTGATAAAGGAATATGATCAAAGTGTTACTTGCCTTGCTGACGATCTGCGAAACCTAGAGACTCGTAGTAGCATGCTTCGCACTCCGGGTGTTCTATCGCAAACAAACAATAACATACATAAGAAACAAGCAAAGAATGCGCAAGCAAAACTCAAATAAAAGAGGTTGACCAGAAAGTTCAACTTAAGAACTCCGGTTAGCAAAAGAATCAAATCAAACGGAGCAACGAAACTCAAATGGAGAAAGAAACAAGATCCGTTTACTAATCTAGACCTAGGTCAAATTTTATAGTAGCAAAAACTTGTTCAAGTTGATTAAACAGAAAGAGGGTCTCGAGACGAAGATCTAGGTGCTTGAATCGCCTGATTCCGACTAACGAGCGAAAAGATAAATAGAAACTAACATCGGATTAGAAATCGCGATCGAGAATAATCGCAGATAAATCCGATAAAAGAAAACTGACGAACAGACTAACGAACGAGCGTTCGTTAGCTGTAACTAACGGCGAAGAACCGTTGGTTAAAACGAACGTACAGACGAACGTCCGCTAAACAGGAAAACCGAAAAAACGGCGATCCGAAAAAAATGAATCTAGGGTTTCTAAAAAAACCGAACAGTTCTTAAAAAAATCGGCGGCTCGGAACCGGCGCGGTACCTCCGGCGAGGGGCTCCGGCGAGGCGGGGTGGCTGGGCGGCGGCTTGCGGGGCGGCGGCGGCGACGGCGGCTAGCGCAGGCGGCGACGGCCGCTAGCGCGGGCGGCGGGGTTGGCGGCGGTGGTGGTGTGGGGTTTGGGTGGCGGGGGTGGCGATATATAAAGGGGGGGGGGGGGGGTGACTTGGGGGGGGGGGCAAGGCGCGGCGGTGGCGGAGTCCGACTTGGACTCCGGTCCGAGCAGCGGCGGCGGCGCGCGCACAGGAGGCGGCGGCCTGGCTCGGCTGGACCTTAGGCCCAGTCGGGCACGGGAACCTTTTTTTTAATAATCTCACCGACGGAAATAAAATCCTAGAGAAATAAATAAAAATCTAAAAGTGCCAAAATAAATTCTCACCATCTAAATAAAATATTTAGCATGAGATGAACATTTTCTTGGACCTAAAATGCAATTTTGAATGACGTGCAATTTTTCTAATGCAAACGAAATTACAATAAAATCCAAATAAAACAAATATTCGATTTTAATATTTTTCCTCCAATATTTCAATTATCTTGGAGAAGTCATATTATCTCCTCTCATATATTTTAGTATGAAATATTTTCAGAGAGAAAAATAATTAAAACCAAAATCCTCATTCCGAAATATGATAAAATCAAATTTAGAAACCGGGGAAATCCCCAACTCTCTCCGAGGGTCCTTGAGTTGCTTAGGATTTCGAGGATCGCGAGACGAAATGCAAATAAAATATGATATGCAAGAGTGATCTATGTATAACATTCCAAATTGAAAATTTGGGATGTTACAAACCTTCCCCCTTAAGATGAATCTCACCCTCGAGATTCAGGTTGGCTAGAAAATAGGTGCGGGTGGTCTTTGCGAAGATCATCCTCTTGTTCCAAGGTGGCTTCATCCTCGATATGGTGGCTCCATTGAACTTTGCAAAACTTGATAACCTTATTGCGAGTGACTCTGCTGGAAAACTCTAGAATCTTAACTGGCTTCTCCTCGCAGGTCAAATCACTGTCCAACTGAATCGCCTCCAAGGGTACTGTATCCCTTAACGGTATATCGGCCATCTCAGCACGACACTTCTTCAGCTGTGAAACATGGAACACATCATGAACTCCTGACAATCCCTCGGGTAATTCCAACTTGTAGGCAACTTCTCCCATTCGTTCCGAAACACGATACGGTCCTACAAATCTCAGAGCTAACTTTCCCTTAACTCCAAAATGTTTCACTCCTCGCAAGGGCGATACTCGCTTATATGCTCTGTCTCCAATTTCGTAAGTTACCTCCTTGCGTTTTGAGTCTGCATAACTCTTCTGCCTAGACTAAGCAATCTTCAGTCTATCACGAATCAATTTAACCTTTTCCTCAGACTCCCTAATCAAGTCTGGTCCAAACAATTGTCGGTCTCCTACCTCATCCCATATCAACGGTGTTCTGCACCTTCGTCCATACAGGGCTTCAAACGGTGCCATCTTCAATCTGGCTTGGTAGCTATTGTTGTATGAGAACTCCGCGTAAGGCAAATTGTCATCCCAACTAGATCCATAATCTAGCGCATATGCTCTCAACATGTCCTCCAGAATTTGGTTGACTCTCTCGGTCTGCCCATCTGTCCGCGGGTGAAATGCTGTACTGAACTCCAATCTTGTTCCCAAAGTCTGGTGTAACTGATGCCAAAACTTTGAAGTAAACTGTGTTCCTCTATCTGATACGATGGTCCTCGGAACTCCATGCAAACATACGATCCGCGACATGTATATCTTTGCCAACTTTGCACTGGTATAAGTGGTTTTCACTGGGATGAAGTGAGCCACTTTGGTCAAGCGATCAACTACTACCCATATGGAATCATATCCGGCTTTGGTCCTGGGCAATCCGGTGATAAAGTCCATGCCCAGTTTATCCCACTTCCATTCGGGTATCGGCATAGGCTGTAAAAGTCCTGCTGGCTTCTGATGTTCTGCCTTCACTCTCTGGCATACATCACATACATCTACGTACTCAGCAATATCCTTCTTCATACTAGTCCACCAGAAACGTTCCTTTAAATCCAGATACATCTTGGTGTTTCCGGGGTGTATCGAGTAGGGTGAGTCATGAGCCTCTTGAAGTATTAACTTCCTGATCTCTGGGTTATTGGGCACATAAACTCGGTCCTCAAACCATAAGGTATCGTGCTCATCCTCACGAAAACCGTGGGCCTTTCCTTTGCCCATCTTCTCCTTTATCTCGGCAATCTCCTTGTCATCCTTCTGAGCTTCCCGAATCTTGTCTAGCAACATCGGCTGGACGTCCATTGTTGCAACGAATCCTCTAGGAACTATCTCTAACCGAAATTCCATGATGTCCTCTGCTAACTCCTTCGGCAGCCCCTTACTCTCAAGGATATTAGCATAACTCTTCCGGCTCAAAGCGTCAGCTACGACATTGGCCTTTCCTGGATGATAGTGTAGCTTCATGTCATAATCCTTTATAAGCTCCAACCATCTCCTCTATCTAAGGTTTAGTTCCTTCTGGGTGAAAATGTACTTCAAACTCTTATGATCCGTGTACACATCACAATAGTTCCCTATGAGATAATGTCTCCAGGTCTTCAATGCATGCACTACGGCTGCTAACTCCAAATCATGCGTGGCATAATTCAACTCGTGAGGTTTTAGTTGTCGTGAGGCATACGAAACAACTCTTCCGTCCTGCATAAGCACACATCCAAGTCCTAAGTGAGAGGCGTCGCAATACACCTGGAACTCCTTATGTATATCTGGCAGTGTTAGCACTGGCGTTGTAGTTAAACGTTTCTTCAACTCCTGGAAACTTGCCTCGCAATCGTCTGTCCATTTAAAATTAGTATCCTTCTTCAATAGTTCAGTCATTGGCTTCACAATCTTGGAAAAGTTCTAATGAATCTCTGATAGTACCCTGCGAGTCCAAGGAAACTATGGATCTCGCTAACTGAAGTGTGTGCCAATCATTCAGTGACTGACTGAACCTTGCTGGGGTCCACTGTTATACCTTCTCCTGATATAACATGTCCAAGGAATCTGACTTCCTTCAACCAAAATTCGCATTTGCTGAACTTGGCATACAACTGGTGTTCCCTGAGTTTCTCGAGAACTAGGCGTAAATGCTCTTTGTGCTCCCCTTCATTCTTCGAGTACACCATAATATCATCAATAAACACCACAACAAACGTGTCCAAATATTCCATGAACACCTTGTTCGTCATGCTCATGAAATAGGCAGGGGCATTAGTCATTCCAAATGACATGACCGTGTACTCGTATAATCCATACCACGTTGTGAACGCTGTCTTTGGTATATCCTTCTCTCGAATCTTCAACTGATGGTATCCTGATCGCAGATCGATCTTCGAGAACACTTTATCTCCTTGTAGCTGATCGAACAGATCATTGATCATCAGCAGTGGGTACTTGTTCTTAATCGTTACCTCATTCAAGGCTCGATAATCAACAACCATCCTTAGGGATTTATCCTTCTTCTCAACCAAAAGCACAGGGGCTCCCCAAGGTGATGCACTTCTTCGAATGTATCCTTTCTCCAATAACTCCTTGATCTGTTTCTTAATTTCCTCCAGATCATTCACGGGCATCCGATAGGGTCTCTTGGATATTGGCTCGGTACCTGGCAATAGCTCTATCAAAAACTCTATGTCTCTGTCTGGTGGCATGCCTAGTAACTCCTCTGGAAAAACATCCGGGTAATCCTTCACTATAGGTACTTCCTCCTGAACAACTCCCGTAAGGGCATTCACTTGGCTCCTCCTAGGCACATGCCTAGATACGTACTTAATCCTTTTTTCCCTCTGGGGTGGTGAGATAAATCGACTTACTAGAAGAGTCAATGCTTCCTCCATACTTTCACATCCAGTCCATACCTAATATCAAATCCAATCCTTGTGATTCCAAGATAATTAGGTCGGACGAAAAGACATGGGTGCCAATGGTTAGGGGTATCTGGTCGCACCATCGGCTAGCCATGTACTCTGCTCCGGGTGAACTCACTAGGAGAGGGGTCCTAAGGGTTTGGGTTGGTATTTTAAACTTATCCACGAATCCCCTTGATATGTATGAATGCGATGCACCAGTATCGAAAAGAACAAGAGCGGTAAATGACTTAACCAAAAACTTACCTATTACCGCGCCCGGCTGCTCTTCAACCTCCTCCACGTTAACGTGGTTAACTTGTCCTTTGTTGAATGGATTAGGCTTCTTCCTAGCGCTCCCATTTCCGTTTCCATTCTTTCCCTCAGGGCACTCTGTGGCGTAGTGTCCAGTCTTCCCGCACTTGAAGCAAGTAACGTGACTTAAGTCCCTTTTGGTGGGTGTGGATGGATTGGGGCGGTTATGATTGTTGTTAGATCCGTTCCCATTCCCATACTTAGAAACATTGTGGTTATGCGATCCTCCTCCAGTGTGGTTGTGACCTCCATGGTTATGAACAATTCCTCCCGAGTTCGGGGTTAGGCGAGGCTTCTGTTGAGCTCCTGAGTTATACTTCCCTTGTCCATACTTCCTCTTGCGGCTCTCAATCTGCTGGTGCTTCCCTTCAATCATAAGATCCTTATCTACCAACTCCTGGTAGTTGTTGAAGGTTGCTACCATCAACTGCATGCTCATCTCATCATTCAGCCCTTCCATAAACTTCTCCTACTTCGCGGCATCGATGGCTACATCATCAGGGGCACAGCGAGATAACTTGCTAAACTCATCCACGTACTGAGCCACAGTACGGTTCCCCTGACATAGATTGCGGAACTCACGCTTCTTCATCTGCATAGCTCCAGTTGAGACATGGGCTGTGCGGAAAGCTTGCTGAAACTGGTCCCAAGTGATATTGGCTATAGGAAAGGTGGTTGTGTAATTCTCCCACCATGAGGCTGCAGGTCCATCCAATTGGTGTGCGGCAAAACGCACTCTTTCAGCATCTGTGCAACTTGCGGTGGAAACTCCCTTCCAATACGGCGTAGCCAATCGTCCGCAACTATAGGCTCGGTGCTACTGGAGAACACCGGCGGCTGTAACCTTAGAAAACGGGCTAGGTTGTCCACTGGTGGCGGGTTGTTGTTGTTGTTGTTATTGTTGTTGTTGTTGTTGCCCTGGTTCTAAACTAGCAATTGCATCAAAGTATTCTGCTGCTGGATCAACTAGGTGAGCTCTGGTGGGAAAACAAAATCGGGGTCACGTCTCGGAGGCATATGATGGGTTTAGATGGAAGAGATCAGAATAGAAAAGGGGTCTAATGAGAAAACACTACCCATATGCACATGAGACAAACACAAACATTTCACTCAATCAATCAAGCAAGGGCATACAACGTTCTAGAATTATCGCAAAAATTGTTCAACTACTACTAAATACATGGGGGAATACTAATAACATATGGTGGTCATCTAGAAATTTTGATCGGTGGAAGACTCCATGATGTCTGCTCCATCTTCGTCTTCAAATTCATCCTCACTAGGATCTGAACCGGTATCGTCGATGCTGATGTAGTTGTCCGGGCAAGTGGGGTCGTCGTCTTCTTCTACTGGTGTAGGGCCTCCCATGAATACTCCGATCTTCTTGATTAGGTCGTCATTCTTCTCCAATAGTGTCTTGATTTCTTTCTCATATCCATCGCGTGTAAACTTGAGTTCTTCCTCTAGTTCAATGATCTTAGTCTTTGCCTTCATCAAGTCCATCATGTCCGTGCACATCTGGTTCTCTTGGCGTCGAATGTGCTGGTTTAAATCTTGGATGAAAGCTGCATTGGATCTATCCTTCTTGGTGCTGATTACTTCCCATTGCTCATCTCGACGCCCACATATTTGGTAGATAGTGTCCTTAAGTTCCCTGTTGTAGACTTCTCCAATGCATCCCATGGTAATGTGGGCTGCCATGCTCTTGCCTAGGCTCCAGGTGGGTTCTTCGAAAGAAAATTCTATGGGTTTAGAAGTTGGCGAGAATGTCCTTCCTGGAACTTGTACATGAATCATCCAGCGCTCCTCTTCAGGTAAAGTGGCGTTGTACGTCCCGGTGAAGCTTGGTATTCCAATGTTCAAGTACCTAGTGACTTCCTTCAGGTGGCGTCCAAATGCTGTGTCTTCATCCGGTTGTGCAAACTTATGCTTCATCTCCGCTATCCTAAAGTGTAGAAAATGGAGAGGAGTCAGAAATGAGTAGAGAAGTGTGGCCTATGGTTTAGCTTAGTGGTCGTGTCCTACACTCAGCGTGTGCTCTGATACCATCTTGTAGCGACCCGACCTCAGATGGTCAAGTCTCTGTGCTTCAGTGTCATCCCTGGATCGGTAATGCTGACACACACAGTACTCGAAGGGTTTATAACAGAGTGGCAATCACACACTTATTACATCGAATGTCTCAAGAGAGAACTTATTACAATAATATGGCTTAAGGCCATCTAATGCGATAACAGCAGAAGGCTTGGAACATAAAGTGAGTCCATCAACTCCAATGGTATAGTTGAGCTGCATGGCAACGACCTAACGAACCTTACTCCTCGTTTGAAAAGTTTGCAACATAATATGTTGCAGCCCGAAAATGGGTCAGCACATGGAATATGCTGGCAATGTAACACAGTAGAGCAAGAGTAGAATAATGCTATCACTACATGCATATTTGGCTGGTGGAAAGCTCTATGGTTATAGTTTTTGCGAAAAGCCAATTTTTTCCTACAACAAAGGAATAGGTTTTAATTTAACTATCATGGTAGTTGAGCAAACATTGAGAAGGTTCCTCCAACTCAATCCCAATTAAAGTGGTTAACAACCCAAAAGTATTAATTAAGAGTGATGAGATACATGTGATAACCCAAGTACTAGATACTCAAGATTCGTCCATAACCCGGGACACGGCTAACCATGATTAGATTGTACACTCTGAAGTGGTTTGCGCACTTTTCCCTAGAAGACTCGATCTCCTCCGTTGGATTTCTTGCACTACATGGTGTTTGAGAAACGGATGACCGAGACACAGTCTTTCAAAAACATTAACTCTCTACTCTGGACAGACCATACCAAACCTACAGCCCACTCCCTGCTGATCTGCCTCTTCATGAGCTTCACGTAACTTAGTCAACTATGCTAGAGCCCATAATAGCTTGTGGCTGCACACGGAAGTTTCTAGCACGAATAATCTGAGTTCCCTTTGAGCCTGGGTGGCGGTCCATAGGAAGATCACACGGGTACTCCAGGATTTCCAAAAATACAGGCAACACTGGGTACTCCAGGTGCCTTAATCCACCCAGATGTGTATTTAAGTTGCCACCGTAAGTTGAACCATTAATTAACAAAATCATATATGTCATGGATTTCACTCAAACCCAAACCACGTCTACGAGCATAGCATAGCAATATAAGCAACGCGTAGAAGTAACTCCCTAGGGTTTGAATATAACAGGGTAATAGGTTCTACCTCAACAACTACTTCCCAACCCACAAGTTAATGACATCCTAATCATGCAATGTTTGAGGATTGGTACTAATGCATAAAAACTGGGTGATAAAGGAATATGATCAAAGTGTTACTTGCCTTGCTGACGATCTGCGAAACCTAGAGACTCGTAGTAGCATGCTTCGCACTCCGGGTGTTCTATCGCAAACAAACAATAACATACATAAGCAACAAGCAAAGAATGCGCAAGCAAAACTCAAATAAAAGAGGTTGACCAGAAAGTTCAACTTAAGAACTCCGGTTAGCAAAAGAATCAAATCAAACGGAGCAACGAAACTCAAATGGAGAAAGAAACAAGATCCATTTACTAATCTGGACCTAGGTCAAATTTTACAGTAGCAAAAACTTGTTCAAGTTGATTAAACAGAAAGAGGGTCTCGAGACGAAGATCTAGCCACTTGAATCGTCGGATTCCCACTAACGAGCGAAAAGATAAACAGAAACTAAGATCGGATCAGAAATCACGATCGAGAATAATCGCGGATAAATCTGATAAAAGAAAACTGACGAACAGACTAACGAACGAGCGTTCGTTAGCTGTAACTAATGGCGAAGAACCGTTCGTTAAAATGAACGTACGAACGAATGTCCGCTAAACAGGAAAACCGAAAAAAACTAGCGATCCAAAAAAAACGAATCTAGGGTTTCTAAAAAGGGACATTTACAATTATGCCCCTAACTAGAACCCACTACTCAGATTTGCCCCTAATTTCGAAGCATTCTCAAATTTGCCCCTCCGCCGTTAGCTGCACTTATAGAATTGCCCTTTCGTGCCGTCACCGTCTGGCCAAATGACTTTTACCGTTGTCTGAATGTTTGCTAGACATTTTACACCTGACTCCATGTGTCACTTACAGGTGGGACCCATTCTAAAAAGATAAATACAAAAAACTCTTCCTGTCACACTCTCTCACACACTTACATGTGGGGCCAAACTAAAAAAGAAAAAAAAACCTTTCTCTCACACAGCCCCCTATCTCTCCCTGACATGTCGGCCATGGGACCCACTGTCAGGGTCAACGCCCACCCTTGCCTGTTCATGGCGAGACTTGGCAACTCCGGTGCCCGTCGCCAGCGAGGGACGGGCGTGCCTGCATGTGAGGGCCATGGGGGTAAGCTCTATGTGGTCTAGCAGGGGAGGGCTGGAGGTCGAGCAGGGACGGCCGGGGTATTGGTCACGCCCGAGGCCAGCGGCGGCGGCCGTCGAACCTACGTGTCAGGGGGTTGGAAAGCACAGGAAAGAGGGGATCGAGGTGCATCAGCATCAGAGGCTCTCCACGAGCATGCCAGAGTGGTCTAATGTGTAGGGGATGGCCGATGGAGAGCACATGGACCTCGTCTACGGCCGCCGGAGCAAGGCATCGCGGTGAGGGGGCCAGACGAAGAAGAGCTCACCCGCGACCTGTCTGGCAGATCCGCAACACCATATGGATCTCCTGGACGGTAAGGGGACACCAGGAGGCCTCGTACGACGGCGAATCGAAGATGGCGGCCGGCGGGCAGAGGCAATGGAGATGGCGTCAGTTGCAGTGTTGCAGGGCACCCGAGATCTCGATCTTAGGCATGCAGATGCTCTATATGACGGCGAGCTTTTTAGACATGGCTGTACGGTTTCTCGGCGTCGTTGGCCACGTGAACGGAGGCGCTCACGTGAGCAGGCGAGCGACATGCCCATGGCCTTCGTAGAGGAAGAAGATGACCAGCCAGTGGGCTGGGATGGCCGGGCTGTCCTGGGCCGAAAGGTAAGCCTGCCCTCTTTTTATTTTTTTCTTAATTTCTGTTTTATTTTTTTTCCAGGGGCAAAAATGTCCAACAAATGCCCAGAAAACGGTCAAAGCCCTTTTATATGACGGAAACGACACGGAGGGGCATTTCTATAAGGATACTTGACGGCAGAGGGGAAAATTTGAGCATGCTTCAAAATTAGGGGCAAATCTGAGTAGTGGGTTCCAGTTAGGGGCACAAATGTAAATGGCCCTTCTAAAAAAACTGAACGGTTTTTAAAAAAACCGGTGGCTCAGAACCGGCGCGGTACCTCCGGCGAGGGGCTCCGGCGAGGCGGGGTGGCGGGGCGGCGGCGGCAAGCGGCAGCGGCGGCGGCAAGCGCGGGCGGCGGCGGCGGCGGGCGACGGTGGCGGCTGCTGCGGGGTGGCGGGGTTGGCAGTGGTGGTGGTGTGGGGTTTGGGCGGCGGGGGTGGCGGTATATAATGGGGCGGGGGCGGCGACTTGGAGTACGGGGCAAGGCACGGCGGTGGCGGAGTCCGACTCAGACTCCGGTCCGAGCGGCGGCGCGCGCAAAGGAGGCGGCGGCGACGGCCTGGCTCGGCTGGGCCTTAGGCCCAGCCGGGCGCGGGAACTTTTTTTATTTAAATAATTTCGCCGACGGAAATAAAATCCTAGAAAAATAAATAAAAATCTAAAAATGCCAAAATAAATTCTCACCGTCTAAATAAAATATTTAGAACGAGATGAAGATTTTCTTGGCCCTAAAATGCAATTTTGAAAGACGTGCAATTTTTCTAATGCAAACAAAATTGCAATAAAATCCAAATAAAACAAAATTTGATTTTAATATTTTTCCTCCAATATTTCAATTATCTTGGCGAAGTCATATTATCTCCTCTCATATATTTTAGTATGAAATATTTTCGGAGAGCAAAATAATTAAAACCAAAATCCTCGTTCCAAAATTTGATAAAATCAAATTTGGAAACCGGGGAAATCCCCAACTCTCTTCGAGGGTCCTTGAGTTGCTTAGGATTTCGAGGATCGCGTGACGAAATGCAAATAAAATATGATATGCAAGAGTGATCTATGTATAACATTCCAAACTGAAAATTTGGGATGTTACAGGCTATGTCAACTGAACTCGGTGGCGCTGGATAGAAAGTTTCGGTGGGGCTGAGTTTGACTTTTGGTTTGAGACATATGTGGGTATGAGAAAGTAGTTGAGGGCTTTTGGATCATATCACTAAGCACTTTGAGCAAGCAAGCCATTAGGCAACACCTCATCCCCTCTTAATAGTATTGGCTTTTCCTATGGACTCAATGTAATCTTGGACCACTTAAAATGAAAAATGTAGATTCCTAAGCTTTGAGCTTGAGCCAATCCTTTGTCCTTAGAATTTTAAGTGATCCACTTTTCTCATCCGTGCCATGCCAATCATTGAGCTTTCCTGAAATGTTTATCTTTAAGTAGCATGAGCTCAATGAACTATATGTTGTTAGGAATTACCAAAACTACCCAGGGATAGTTGCACTTTCAACTTGAAAGATCAAAGAACCAAGTTTTTTCCCTCAACTACGAGGGGAGGTAAGGAACTGCCATCTAGCTCTACACTTGATTCACCTTCTGTTTTTAGTAAACTTGCGACACCTACACCTGCTATTCATTCTGATATGTCGCATGTTATTAATGATGACACTTCTTCTTTGCATGATACTTATGATGAAACTACTTCTATGCTTGATACCATTGTGTCATTAGGTGAATTTCTTGATGAACAACTTGCTAGGGCTAGAGAGAATGAAATTATTGAATCTGATAATATTGATAAAAGTGATGATGAAGATTCTCCCCCTAGATATGAATTGCCTGTTGTGCCTGAGGGTTATGTTATGGATGAAGAAATTGCTAGAGACTTCTTAGCTTGCAATGATAGATCTGATCTTAAGAAATTATTAGTTAAGATTAAAGAAAAGCCTTTGAATGCTAGAATGAAATATGTACCTACTTTTTCTACTTCACCTATCTTTATTACTGATAAGGATTATGATTTCTCTGTCGATCCTGAGTTAATTACCTTGGTTGAATCTGATCCTTTTTATGGATATGAATCTGAAACTGTTGTGGCACATCTTACTAAATTAAATGATATAGCCACCCTGTCTACTGATGATGAGAAAACTTGCTATTACTTTATCCTTAAGTTGTTTCCATTCTCATTAAAGGGTGATGCTAAGACATGGTTTAATTCTCTTGATCCTGGTTGTGTGCATAGTCCCCAGGATATGATCTATTACTTCTCTGCTAAATATTTCCCTGCTCATAAGAAACAAGTTGCTTTAAGGGAAATATATAATTTTGTGCAAACTGAAGAAGAGAGTCTCCCACAAGCTTGGGGGAGGCTTCTCCGATTACTTAATGATTTGCCTGATCATCCTCTCAATAAAAATGAAATACTTGATATCTTTTATAATGGACTAACCGATGCTTCCGTAGATTACCTGGATAGTTTTGTTGGTTGTGTTTTCAGGGAAAGACTGTCGATCAAGCTGAATTGCTATTGAATAATATATTGACTAATGAACCAACTCCTAAGCCAACTCAGAATAAAAAGGGGTATTCTATTTCTCAGTCCTGAAGATATGCAAGAGGCAAAGAAATCTATGAAAGAAAAAGGTATTAAAGCTGAAGATGTTAAGAATTTACCACCTATTGAAAAAATACATGGTCTTGATAACCCGACACAGGTAGTAAAGGTAAATTCTCTCTATAGATTTGATAAATGTGAAATCCCATTTACTAAGTTCGCTAGCCAATGCTTGGATGAGTTTGATGACTTTATGGTTAAGCAAGAAAACTTCAATGCTTATGTTGGTAGACAATTGAAATGCAATGCTGATATGCTTGAACACTTGAGTGATTATATGTCTAGAGTTAAAGGTGAACTTAAACTTATTAGTAAACATGCTTCTATGGTTACCACTCAAGTAGAACAAGTACTTAAGGCTCAGAATGATTTGCTCAATGAATTAAATAATAAGAAAAATGATAATGCTGTTAGTGTTATGACTAGAGGTGGTGAAATGACTCAGGAACCTTTGTACCCTGAGGGCCAACCTAAGAGAATTGAGCAAGATTCTCAAAGAACTAATGTTGATACACCTAGTCCTTCTAAAAGGAAGAAAAAGAAAAATGATAGGACTTTGCATGCTTCTAGTGAACCTGTTGTTGACACACCTGAGAATCCCAATGATATTTCTATTTGTGATGCTGAAACACAATCTTGTAATGAACATGAACCTAGTGATAATATTAATGATGATGTTCATGTTGATGCTCAACCTAGCAATGACAATGATGTAGAGATTGAACCTACTGTTGATCTTGATAACCCACAATCAAAGAGTCAACGTTATGATAAGAGAGACTTTGTTGCTAGGAAGCACGGTAAAGAAAGAGAACCATGGGTTCAGAAACCCATGCCTTTTCCTCCTAAACCATCCAAGAAAAAGGATGAGGAGGATTTTGAGCGCTTTGCTGAAATGATTAGACCTATCTTTTTGCATATGCGTGTGACTGATATGCTTAAAATGAACCCTTATGCTAAATACATGAAAGATATTGTTACAAATAAAAGAAAGATACCGGAAGCTGAAATTTCCACCATGCTTGCTAATTACACTTTTAAGGGTGGAATACCAAAGAAACTTGGAGATCCCGGAGTACCAACTATACCATGCTCCATTAAAAGAAACTATGTTAAAACTGCTTTATGTGATCTTGGAGCCAGTGTTAGTGTTATGCCTCTCTCCTTATATCATAGACTTTATTTGAATAAGTTGACACCTACTAAAATATCTTTGCAAATGGCCGATAAATCAACTGCTATACCTGTCGGTATTTGTGAGGATGTGCCTATTGTGGTTGCAAACATTACTATTTTAACGGACTTTGTTATTCTTGATATTCCCGAGGACGATAGTATGCCCATTATTCTTGGAAGACCCTTCTTGAATACTGCAGGGGCTGTTATTGATTGCAACAAAGGCAATGTCACTTTTCATGTTAATGGTAATGAGCATACGGTACACTTTCCGAGGAAACAACCTCAAGTCCACAGTATCAATTCTATTGGAAAAATTTCAACGATTACTATTGGAGGTTTTGAATTTCCTCTTCCTACTGTCAAGAAGACATATGATATTCTTATTGTTGGGGATGTGCATATCCCCATTGAGGTAACCTAGTGTTATTCAAAATTTCTCCGGTTTCATGTTATTCGAAATGAGTTTGTTAACAAGACCTGATCAACCTTGTTAGTGGATTCCTTTTGATAAGCATGAGATGGATGAAGTTAGAAAACACAACTCTCTGTACCCTCTTTTTACTTTCTATTATTTATATTAAATAAAGCAAAAATAGTATTTTCTGTTTGTTTTCTGAATTATCCATGCAATAAAAAATACCCTGAAAATAAAAGTTCTCCAAATGCCCTGAAAATGAAATATGATTTTTTCTAGAATATTTGAGGATTTTAGGCACTAAGAACACAGTAGGGGGAGCAGCCACGTGCCCACTAGGGTGGAGGGCGCGCCCACCCCCTGGGCGCGCCCCCTACCTCGTGGACCCCACGTGGGTCCCCTCCACTTATCCTTGCACCCACAAACTTCGTCTTGCTCCAGAAAAAATCACCCACCAGCTCAAACCCGAGTTCTAGCTCAGCTTGCTGCCATTTTCGATCTCCTTGCTCAAACTCCATTCACAAAACTGCTTTGGGGGATTGTTCTTTGGTATGTGACTCCTCCAATGGTCCAATTAGTTTTTGTTCTAGTGCTTTATTCATTGCAAATTTTTGCTACTTAGGTGACCCTATTCTTGAGCTTGCATGCCAAATTTATGTGTTCAAAAGTAGTTTTAATGCATGCTATAACCTCTAGGCACTTGTAGGAGTAGTTGCTATCAATTTTGTTGAGTTTGGTTCACTTTTATTTTGAGTTACTAAAAATTTCAGAAATTTTTCAGAGGAAGAAATATGTTTAGGAAAATGTACCAAGGTGGTTCCTCAAGGAACCAAGGACCCATGCCCGTGATACGTGAGCCGGATAATGAACTACCAAGAGATGCTAAAGTGCGACCTTGTGAATGGCCGCCCGAATATTTTTTGGTTCAAGCGGGAATCAAGGAGTAATTTGATACATATGTGCGTAACGCTGATCTTGAGAGCTTCGAGGCAGATAAGTGCCTCCAATATTATTACCTAACTGATTCCTTTGTGAGAAGATTTAAATTTACATCATCGCGCAATTCTCAAACTGTCTTGTTTGATCTTTATGAAAAATCTTATACCATGGACTTAGAAGATTTTAATACTGCCTGTAAACTCCCGCGGTGGGGTAATGTTAGTGAACCTCGCAAATCTGAGTATAAAGACTTTCTTGCTAATATAACTGTGGGGGAATCTCGAGAAATCACGCAAGCTACCATAGGGAGCATTCATTTTCCTGCTATTCATTATTTTGCTCTCTTTAGAGGTAGATGCATAAGTGGTAAGGATGAGGCATGTCACATGTGTGTTCCAGATCTTAGTGTTCTCAAGAGTGCTGTATTAGGAGATATGCAATATAACTTGGGGGCCATTGTTGCATGTAGGTTGCATAAGAATAGTATTAATGGGGATTTGTTTGGTGGAATTTATGCAACCCGTTTAGCAAATTTTCTTGAGGTACCAATACGTGGATATGATATTGAGTTGCCTCATGCTTATTTAGATTATAATGCTATGGTTCTTCATCAGTTTGTTGAGAGGAACGATCAGTCCCTCCAGTACCGACTAATCTTTGACAGACGACGCATCTATCACATCGCTCTCCCTGCTCCTACTTTCTTTGACTTTCAGGCAAAAAGGAGATATGGTATAACCAGGGAGGAGGTGGACGAGTACGAGAGGAGGATGGAGGAAGCTCGCCTCCAAGCTGTAGCCCTTCAGTCAATAGCTGATGCATCTCAGTACGACCCCAGCTTCAACTTCGAATGTCCACCAGGCAATCCATGGGCATAGACCAACTTAGGCCAAAATCCTAAGCTTGGGGGAGTACGTATTTCTCACCGACATTACATTCATGTTCACACACTCATGTCAATTGTCGGTGCTCATACTTTTTGATTGTATCATCCATGCCAGTTTACTTTCCTTTTATGCTTTCTTCTTGTGTGTTTGAAAAACTTTAATAAAAACTAAAAAAATTAGTTGTAGCTTTTAGCTAGTTTACTTTCCATGCCTGTAGTAGTAGTAATTAAAAGAAAACCCAAAAAGATTTCTCGTTCTTCTTTTCCTTGTTGGGAGCTTTCCCGTGTAAATAGTTTTGCTCCTTTCCTTTTCTTTGGGGGTTGAGAGGAGAAGACCACGATGAAATTGTTGAGTGGTTCTTATATGCATTATTGTTGATTTAACAAAGAGCCCACATTACCTTGTCTTCTCCCTTGAATTGAATGCTTACAGATTCCAGCTTAGTCTAATGCACGTGCACTATTATTATCCACGCTATTCAGTCGTGCAAGTGAAAGGCAATAATAATGATATATGATGAACTGACTGAGATGAGAAAAGGTGGTATGAACTCAACCTCTTGTTTTGTGTAAATATGATTAGTTCATCATTCCTAATTCAGCCTATTATGAATGAAACATATTTGCAATGACAATTAGAGATTATAGTTGCTTATACCATGCATAATTAGCTAGGAGTTTATAATGGTTTACCTTGCGTGTTGATACGTCTCTGTCGTATCAATAATTTTTGATTGTTCCATGCCAATATTCTACAACTTTTATATACTTTTGGCAACTTTTTATACTATTTTTGGGACTAACGTATTGATCCAGTGCCCAGTGCTAGTTCCTGTTTTTTGCATGTATTTTGTTTCGTAGAAAATCCATATCAAACAGAGTCCAAACGGATAAAAATCAACGGAGATTTTTTTGGAATATATGTGATTTTTGGGAAGAAGAATCAAGGTGAGACGATGCCCGATGGGGCCACGAGGCTGGGGGGCGTGCCCCAGGGGGGTCAGGCGTGCCCCAGGGGGTCAGGCGTGCCCTGGGCCCTCGTGGACACCCCGTAACGCGCTTGGTTCCCTTCTTTCGCCGCAAGAAAGACAATATCTGGACAGAAATCGTGTTAAAATTTCAGCCCAATCGGAGTTACGGATCTCCGGGAATATGAGAAATGATGAAAGGGTAGAACTAGGAATGCAGAAACAGAGAGAGACAGAGAGACAGATCCAAACTCGGAGGGGCTCTCGCCCCTCCGCCGCCATGGAGGCCATGGACCATATGGTAAACCCTTCTCCCATATTGGGAGAAGGTCAAGAAAGAAAAAGAATAAGAAGAAGAAGAAGGGGGCCCTCTCCCCCTCTCTTCCGGTGGCACCGGAACGCCGCCGGGCCATCATCGTCACCGCAATCTACACCAACACCTCAGTCATCTTCACCAACATCTTCATCACCTTCCCCCATCTATCTACGGCGGTCCACTCTCCCGCAACCCGCTGTACCCTCTACTTGAACATGGTGCTTTATGCTTCATATTATTATCCAATGATGTGTTGCCATCCTATGATGTCTGAGTAGATTTTCATTGTCCTATCGGTAATTGGTGAATTGCTATGATGGTTTAATTTTCTTGTGGTTATGTTGCTTTCCTTTGGTGCCCATCATATGAGCACACGTGTGGATCACACCATAGGGTTAGTTGTATGTTGATAGGACTATGTATTGGAGGGCAAGAGTGGCAGAAGCTTGAACCTAGCATAGAAATTGATGCATACGGGATTGAAGGGAGACCAATATATCTTAATTCTATGGTTGAGTTTTATGTTAATGAACATTATTAGTTGCGGATGCTTGCTAATAGTTCCAATCATAAGTGCATAGAATTCCAAGTCAGGGATGACATGCTAGCAGTGGCCTCTCCCACATAAAACCTGCTATAGGTCTAGTAAAGTAGTCAATTGCTTAGGGACAATTTCGCAACTCCTACCACCACTTTTCCACACTCACTATACTAACTTTATTGCTTCTTTACCTAAATCATCCCCTAGTTTTTATTTACGTGCTCTTTATATCTTGCAAACCTATCCCGTTACACCTACAAAGTACTTCTAGTTTCATACTTGTTCTAGGTAAAGCGAACGTTAAGTGTGCGTAGAGTTGTATCGGTGGTCGATAGAACTTGAGGGAATATTTGTTCTACCTTTAGCTCCTCGTTGGGTTCAACACTCTTACTTATCGAAAGAGGCTACAATTGATCCCCTATACTTGTGGGTTATCAAGACCTTTTTCTGGTGCCGTTGCCAGGGAGTTATAGCACAGGGTGAATATTCTCGTGTGTGCTTGTTTGCTTTATCACTAAATAATTTTTATTTGTTGTTCTAAATTGTTCTCTATCTTTAGTTATGGATATGGAACAGGAAATACCAAAAAAGATAGGTTTACTTGCTACCCATGGAGATGGGGAACCTCTTAAAACCCTCGATGCTCATTATGTGAAAGATATTAGGTACTACTTTGATAATCCTGAGAAAACCCTATTCAATTATATAATGGGAGACACGTTGGATCAACGTGAATACTTTAGGGATTATCGCTTGACTCAAAAGGGGAAACCATTATGGGATCAAATGTATATGTTGCATTGGTATGCTCGGCAACTATGCTTGAGATATGATTATACTTGTTGCTCAAGGATGAAGGCTCCACACCTTCCCTTTTCATGCGAATTTAATGATAAGGAAACCTTAGCTTCTTATGCTAATGGTGTATATTATTACTATGATGTGGAACGAATAGAAGAATTTGTTGCTTTTATGGGTGCTTATGAAATTGAATCTTTGTTTAAAGAGTGTGAAAATCTTGATGATGCTGTTTACAGACCTGAAAATTTTGCTATACTTAAATATTGCTATGAAAATTATGAATTCAATTCCGATATTGATGATTTTATTGAGAGAGTCTCCGCTGTCCAAGAAGAGATTAATATTTTCCAGGAGTCTATGGAAGAAATTGATGAAACTATGGGCTCATTGGATGAAAAAGATGATCAGGAGAGCGAAGAACAAAAGGAGGAAGAGCGGATTAGCTACCCATGCCCACCTTCTAATGAGAGTAACTCTTTAACTCATACATTGTTTAATTTACCTTCGTGCTTACAGAAGGATGATTTCTATGATGATTGTTATGATCCCGTTGATTCTTTTGAAATATCCCTTTTTGATGATGCTTGCTATGCTTGTGGCCAGGATGCCAATATGAATTATGCTTATGGGTATGAACTAACTATAGTTCCTTATATTAAACATGAAATTGTTGCTATTGCACCCACACATGATAGTCCTATTATCTTTTTGAATTCTCCCGACTACACTATATCGGAGAAGTTTGCCCTTATTAAGGATTATATTGGTGGGTTGCGTTTTACTACTACACATGATGATTATGATAGATATAATATGCATGTGCTTTCTGCTCCTACTTGCAATTATTATCGGAGAGGAACTAAATCTCCGCGTCTCTATGTTTCCAACACGATAAAATTGCAAGAAACTTCTTATGCTATGCATTGGCCTTTACTTGAATTGTTCTTTTATGACATGCTGATGCATAGGAAGAGAGTTAGACTTCGTTGTTGCATGATATATGTTACTTTGTGCTCACTACTAAATCACAAATCATTGTTAATTAAAATTGGCTTTGATATACCTTGGGATCCGGGTGGATCCATTACTTGAGCACTATATGCCTAGCTTAATAGCTTTAAAGAAAGCGCTGCCAGGGAGACAACTCAGAAGTTTTAGAGAGTCATTTATTTCTGTTATGTGCTTTTATAAAGTCTAAAAATAAAAATAATGTGCCAAGATTTGCCTTTAGGATGTTTACATTGCTTGTTGGTTTGTGCGGTGTAAGACAGAAACTTTGGCTGTAGTGCGCGATTTTACATTTTTTTACTGGAACGTCAAACGGTACTGAAACTTTTTGCATTTTCCTTATATACAAATGTTTTATTTTTCCTAATTTTTTCAGAATTTTTGGAGTGACAGAAGTATGGTGAATGTTCAGATTACTACACACTGTCCTGTTTAAGACAGATTCTGTTTTTGATGCATAGTTTACTTGTTTTGATGAAACTATCAATTTATATCAGTGGATTAAGCCATGGAAAAGTTATATTACAGTAGCTACAATGCAAAAACAAAATATGAAATTGTTTGCAATAGTACTTAGAATAGTGATTTGCTTTATTATACTAACGGATCTTACCGAGCTTTCTGTTGTGTTTTGTGTGGATGAAGTGTTCGAAGATCGAGGAGGTCTTGACGTGAGGAGAAGGAGGATGTCGGAGTAATGGGTCACGGGTAGGCTAACCCGAGCCCGAGAACCTTTCAAGACATCGAGGCAGGCTGCGCCCCTCAAGAACCCAGGACGAAGAGCCGCCTTCTGAGAAGTCGGCAGCAAGGCCACCGTCTAACCACTCGCGGCCGAGTCCCAGGGACGACTTCAGGACAAACCGACTACTGACTAACGACTTCCCAAGAAGTCGGCCTTGGGGAGTCGGCCCGCGACTCCAACAAACCCCATGCCCTCATCAAGAGGGACGGGATGGGGAGTGGCTACAGTCAAGCCCACTCCCACCCCTTTCTAAAGGCAGGCATGGCGATAGTACGCCGTACCCGTGGAGATCTCCGTCCAGCATGGCACTGTTGCCGTGTCGGCCCTGACATCAGTGCCAAAGGACCGAATCCTGCGCCCACGATGGCTTGTCTGTACGACCCTGGGCGACGGGTCCCACCAGCCAGCGGGATCCCAGAAGACGGCAAGTGCGCCACAAGTCGGACCCATCGGGAGTCGGCCCTCGAGAGTCGGCCGGCTCCTCCCCCGGGGCCCATGCGCCATTAATCAGATGTGACGGAGAGCGGCAATAGTGATCGCCCGCCAGGCGGCGGGGCTGTTGCCACGACTCCATGACCAAGCCTGCGTCATCAGAAGCACGGCTACAGTAATCAGCAGCCGGCAAGACCCGCCCGCGGCGGACGCGGCCTGTCGGCTCCGTACCTAGCCAGTCGACGGGTCCCACCAGTCGGCGGAGAAGACGGAGGCCGGAGGCACTGACGGCTGGGCCCGCGTCCAGCGGGATTACCATTGTACCCCTGGGGGTAGGCCTAGATAAAGCCCCCAGGGCACCCATGCAAAGGGTTGGAATCCATTAGCTCTAGACCAGATCATATAGGAGGGAGGGAGCTAGCCTTGCCCTCTCCTACCTCCAGAAAACAGCTCAAGGAGCAATCGTGTAAACACTTTGCCATAGTGATCATGCGGAGACCCCGTAGAGCAGCAGTAGGGGTATTATCTCCCCGGAGAGCCCTGAAGCTGGGTAAGATTCACCGGCGTGCATGTCTACGCCTCATCCCGTTTCCAGGCACCAGTGACGTTCTACTCGCCCCCACCATGATAAGCCATCCTTTGGCATATGTCGCACCCAACCCTCGACATTTGGCGCCCACCATGGGGCCTGGTGCACCGTCCTTCGCAGACCTGTTCTGGATGGGAACACTTTTCCTCCCTGGCGAGCGCAGCCAGCTAGGCACGCCAGATGGAGTTTGCGCCGACGCGCTGCACGGTGTTGAGATCGCCTGCGCCGCTAGCCGCCTCGCCGAACTTGTCGGCGAGGTTTGCATCTCCGACGAACCTGCATCCGACGCAGGCACGGGCGGCTCCGAGAGCCTCCTCGATCAACTCCACGTCGCCGGCGAGCCTGCCGTAGACTTGGAGTCTGTAGGTTCCACCAACCCGATGCTGGTCGACTCCGACACCGCGTCGCTCGATGCGTTCCCCACTAATGTGGTGGTCTACGACGAGCCTCTCCCTCGTGCGGAGAGCGGCGGAAGCACCGTCAGCGAGGTGCTCGTCATCGGTCATGACGAGCTCCCCGGTGGAGTAGCGCATGATCCGCTTGGCGCGGCGCTACAAGACCTGACTGCGCCCATTCCGGAAGACGCTGACGCGGAGACGTTGGAGGCGCGCCGCCTTCAGCTCGTCGAAGGTGCAAAGAAGCTGGCTAGCATGAGACGCTTGTCAGAAGCCTACCAGCGAGAGATGGATTGCGCTGTTGGTGGCTCGCCAGCCCCAGCTGGGCCCAACCGCCTTGGCACGGTCCAGCAGCGCGGCGTAGCCATCGCCGACCTGTTCGGGGCAAGCCGCCCTGTGTACTCTACACCTGCAGAGAACATTCGAGCCGCCCAGGCGGCGGCGGACGAGCTGGACAATTTCGAGGGCGAAGAGCGTCGCCTGATGATGGAGCGAGTCCAGCTGCTCCTGGACGCGGCTGCCGCACAGAACGAGGCCGGCTGCCGCACAGAGGCGCCGCAGCGGCAAAACGACGACCTTCGCCGAGACCAAGGCACGACGTCTCGGACGCCGACTGGCGGCGCCCGAGGAAGAAAGGACAAGGATCCGACTGTCAGCCACAATCGGACTCACATTACCATAGAGCGTGACCGAGACGGCCGCCCGAGAGCAGTGGAACGATGGGACGATTGTCCGCCTCCTCCTCCTCGCAAGGAAAGGCGAGTCTCCCCGCCGCCTGTTGATCATCCGACTCTTGGCGACCGCCTTGGCCGCCGAGAGGGAGTCGGGGAAAACGACGCCCACCACCGGATGGACCGGCTTCACCGATCCCTGGCGCTGGAAGAAGAAGACGAGTTGGGTCCGCCTTGTTTCGGGCCCCGCATTCAAGACGAGCCCTTTCCCAAAGGGTTCACGCTCCCATGAGACATGCCCAAGTACACCGGCTCCGTGAAGCCGGAAGACTGGCTAGTCGACTACTCCATGGCTGTCAGCATAGCGAATGGCAACAAGCGTGTCGCCGTAAAATATGTTCCGCTCATGCTCCAGGGCACAGCCCGGACATGGCTGAACAGCCTGAAGCCGAGCAGCATCAACAGCTGGGTCGACTCCACCGAAGCCTTCGTACGCAACTTCACCAGCACATACAAGCGTCCTCCCAAGCCTCGTCAGCTCTCCTTGTGCATGCAAGGTCCCGACGAGTCGACTCGCGACTACCTCACGCGTTGGGCCGAGCTTTGGAACTCCTGCGAGGGCGTGCACGAGGTGCAGGCTATCGAGTACTTCACCGCCGGGTGCAGAGAAGGCACCCTCCTCAAGCACAAGCTCCTCCGCGACGAGCCAGAAACCGTCGACGAGCTGCTGATCATAGCAGACAAGTATGCCACGGCCGACTCCTCCATGAAGGTGGAGATTAAAGTTAGCGCAACTGGCAAAGTGGCCGCTCAAGCTCCAAGAACTCCGGCGGGAGATGCCAGTCGGCGGCAACAGCAGAGCGACCACAAGCGCAAGGCCCCGTAGCCGGATTCCAGCAGCCGGCAGGTCGCGACAGTTGAAGCCCAGCAGCCAGATGGGCAGCCTCCGCCCAAGCGATAGAAAGGCGGCAAGCCCAACTGGTTGCTGGCCTTCTCCTACGAGCAGACTCTGGATGGACCTTGCAAGTTCCATTGCGGCGCGAAGCCGTCGAATCACACCACCCGGAAGTGCCACTGGCTCACCAGGATCGCCAAGGGAGACGGCCTCCTACCTCCCCCGCCTGCTGGGCAGCCGCCTCCGCCTCCGCCTCAGCAGCCGGCTGTCAGACCAGTCGGCGCAGTACAAGACGAATACCCCAAAGAACACGGAGCCTACGTGGTATTTACCAGTATGGCTGATGATCGACGCAGCAGGCGGCTGCAGCGACAAGAGGTGAATGCAGTAGCATCAGAGACGCCAGAGTTCATGCACTGGTCCAAAAAGCCTATCAGCTGGAGCAGGGCTAATCACCTAAAGGTGATGCCGAGTCCGGGCTCTTATGCCTTGGTCCTGGATGCCACCTTTGCCACGGATAGACGAGCTGCTCGTTTCTCGTGAGTTCTGATAGACGGAGGCAGCAGCATCAATATCTTGTACAAGGACACCATGGAGAAATTAGGAATCAAGCAAAGACAGCTTCAGAACAACCGGACTATGTTCCACGGCATTGTTCCTGGGCTTTCCTGCTCACCAATCGATAAGATCCTGATGGACGTCCTCTTTGGAGACAAAGATCACTTCCGCCGAGAGTCGGTTTGGTTTGAGGTGGTGGACCTTGAGAGCCCATACCATGCACTACTCGGCCGACCCGCCTTGGCCAAGTTCATGGCGGTCCCCCACTATGCCTACCTCAAAATGAAGATGCCCAGTTCCAGGGGGATTATGACCATAGCCGGCGACTACCGGAAGTTGTCTGCCTGTGCGGCTGAGAGCAGTCGGCTAGCCGAGTCCCTGGTAATCGCGGCCAAGAAGCGGCTCCTTGAGCGGGTTGTGGCGATGGCCGGCAAGCAGCCAAAAGTATCACCCAACCCAGAGGAGTCGGAGGCTGAGGGTTCGTTCAAGCCGGCCAAGGAGACAAGGAAGATACCCTTGGATCCGGAGCACCCAGAGAGGTACGCTATCGTAGGCGCAAACCTCGACAGCAAATAGGAAGGCGAGCTCGTCGATTTCCTCCGTGAGAATCGGGACATCTTCGCATGGTCCCCCAAAGACATGCCAGGTGTACCGACGGAATTCGCCGAGCACAAGCTACATGTCCGATCTGATGCAAAGCCGGTCAGGCAGCCCCTGCGCCGCCTATCAGAAGAGAAGAGAAGAGTTGTCGGAGAAGAAATAGCCCGGCTCCTAGCGGCCGGCTTCATTATGGAAGTATTCTTTTCAGAGTGGCCAATCCGGTCCTGGTACTGAAGAAGAACAAGCAGTGGCGAATGTGTATTGACTACACGAGCCTCAACAAAGCCTGCCCCAAGGACCCGTTTGCTCTACCAAGAATTGATCAGCTGATAGACTCCACCGCCGGATGCGAGCTGTTGAGATTTTTGGATGCATACTCAGGATATCACCAGACCAAGCTGAACCCGGCTGACAGACTGAAGACCGCCTTCATCACGCTGTTTGGAGCCTTCTGCTACCTCACCATGACGTTCGGCTTGAGGAATGCCGGCGCCACCTTTCAGCGTTGCATGCAGAACTGCCTCCTTAAGCAACTCGGGAGCAACGCCCACGTCTACGTGGACGATGTGGTGGTGAAGACGAAAAAGCGTGGAACACTATTGGAAGACCTCAAGGAGACCTTTGAGAACCTGCGCCGATTCCAGATCAAGCTCAACCCCGAGAAGTGCGTTTTCGCAGTACCAGCCGGCCAACTCCTTGGCTTCCTGGTCTCTGAACGCGGCATAGAGTGCAACCATGTAAAGATCAAGGCCATCAAGAGGATGGAGGTACCCAGCCAACTGCTGGACATGCAAAAGTTCACCGGCTGCTTGGCGTCCATCAGCTGATTCATCAGTCGGCTGGGTGAGAAAGCTCTCCCCTTATACCAACTCATGAAGAAGACCACTTTTTTCGAGTGGAACCACAAGGTGGACGAAGCTTTTCTCTAGTTGAAAAAGATGCTAACTACTCCACCCATTCTGGCGGCTCCGACTCCTAAGGAACCTATGCTCCTGTACATCGCCGCCACCAGCCGGGTAGTCAGCACGGTCATTGTAGTGGAACGCAAGGAGGAAGGCAAGGCACTACCTGTCCAGAGACCGGTATATTACCTGAGCGAAGTACTGTCGGCCTCCAAGCAGAACTACCCCCACTACCAGAAGATGTGCTATGGCGTACACTTTACCGCCAAGAAATTGAAGCCTTACTTTCAAGAGCATCCAATCACTGTGGTTTGCACGGCCCCACTTGCCGAGATCATCGGAAGCCAAGATGCTTCTGGCCGCGTGGCCAAGTGGGCCATAGAGTTGGCTCCCTACACATCCACTACCAGCCCCGCACCGCCATCAAGTCACAAGCACTGGCCGACTTTCTCATCGACTGGGCTGAGACCCAGTACCTACCTCCAGCGCCCGACTCCACCCATTGGCGGATGCATTTCGACGGCTCCAAGATGTGCACCGGCTTGGGAGCCGGCGTCGTCCTCACTTCCCCTAAAGGAGACAAGCTCAAATACGCATTGCAAAACCATTTTTCCGCCTCCAACAACGTCGCCGAGTACGAGGCGCTCATTCACGGGCTCCGGCTTGCCAAAGAACTTGGCATTCGCTGGATCCTGTGTTATGGCGACTCGGACTTAGTGGTCCAACAGTCATCTGGCGACTGGGACGCCAAAGATGCAAACATGGTGAGATATCGTTTCCTCGTGCAGCAACTTAGTGGGTATTTCGAGGGGTGCGAGTTCCTCCATGTGCCAAGAAACGACAACGACCAAGGAGACGCCTTGGCACGAATCGGCTCTACCCGCCAAGCAATACCATCCGGCGTCGCCCTTCAATGCCTCCTCAAGCCGTCTGTCAAGCCTTCACCAGAATCAGACTCCATCTTCGTGCCGGTTCCTCCCGAAGAAGTCGGATCCGACTCCAGAGCCCTGGCAGACAGTACGGGGATTTTGGCAGATGGCTCCAAAGCCGCCACAGTCGAGGCTGACCCAGGGACTGCAGTACCCGGCCCGGGGACTACGGCGGCGGGCTCGAAGACTCCAGAACTCGGCCCAAGAGCCGCGCCAATCGGCCTGGGGACTTCATTAACCCAGCAAGCGGTTGTTGACTCCAACCCGCCGCCTCCCAGCCCAGCCGCCCTCGTCCAAGTCGCAGTTCTGGCAGTCGAAGAGATAGCAGCACCCTCATGGGCCCAGCCCATCCTCAAATTCCTGGTGAGCAAAGAGCTGCCGACTGATGAGACCTTAGCTCGGCAAGTACAATGCCGAGCGGCAGCCTACACCATAGTCAAGAGCGAGCTGGTCAGGCGCAGTGTTACTGGTGTCTACCAGCGCTACGTAGAGCGAGAGCAAGGCCAAGCAATTCTCAAAGAAATCCATCAAGGCGAGTGCGGCCACCATGCGGCTTCAAGAGCACTCGTCGCCAAAGCCTTTCGACATGGTTTCTTCTGGCCGACTGCATTATAAGAGGCCAAGGAATTGGTCCAAAAATGCAAAGGGTGCCAGAAGTTCAGCTCCAAGCCGCACAAGCCGGCTTCTGCACTCAAGACCATCCCCATTGCCTGGCCTTTCGCAGTTTGGGGTCTAGACATGGTGGGACCATTCAAGACGGCACGAGGTGGCTTAACTCACTTACTTGTCGCAGTGGACAAGTTCACCAAGTGGATAGAAGCAAAGCCAACCAAGAAACTGAACGGTCCGACTGTCGTGACTTTCATCTCCGATATCACAATTTGGTACGGCATACCACACAGCATCATCACCGACAACGGCACAAATTTTGCCAAAGGCGCCTTGGCCCGTTTTTGCGTAACACAGGGAATCCGACTGGACCTAGCGTCCGTCGCCCACCCATAGTCAAACGGCCAGGTGGAGCGAGCAAACGGCCTCATCCTGTCTGGCATCAAGCCCCGGCTGGTCGAGCCTCTGGAGCGCTCGGCTAGCTGCTGGCTCGATGAGTTGCCAGCCGTCCTCTGGAGTCTGCGCACGACTCCAAACAAGTCAACCGACTTCATGCCTTTCTTCCTCGTCTACGGTGCCGGAGCCGTCATCCCAACGGACATAGAGTTCGACTCCCCGCAAGTCACCATGTACCGCGGACATAGAGTTGGATGTCCAGAAGCGCCTGGTTCAGCGGCCCCGTGCCGCCTCCTCGCACCCACCCAATGGGCGCAACGCTCGTCGCTTCGGCGTCTGGGATCGCTGAGCTGGCGCTGCCAGTCTCCAGGGGGCGTGGCGCCGAAGTTGCCTTCTCAAGACGGCGGCGCGTTGGCGAGCCGACTTGAAGGAGTAGCGTCGCCACGGCCTCGTCTTCAGTCGGCGGCACCGGCGGATCCGCCGGCTGTTCGCCTTGCGTGCTCCCAGACGGCGGCAGAGGTGGCGGCGGAACGATCACATCTGGTGTGGAGGAGCCGCCGCCTTCCCTCTCCAGGATGGGGTTCTCGCCACCGGCTTCCCTAGTCTGCCCCGTGAACTCTGGAGGCGGCGGCGCAGAGTTCAGTGGGGTAACGAACACCGCCGATTGGCGGTGCGCGGCCTCCTTAGCCTGCCGCTTCGTCGCGGCGACGGCTTCGGCCTCGGCCAGTTTCTTCTTGGCGGAGGCCTCCGCCTTATCGGCCTCCACCTTCTCCAGGCGGGCAGCCTCTTCCTCGTTGCGCTTCTCCTACACATTTCGCACCGTCGCCTCCCGGAGGTCAACAGTGGGGTCAATCCGCCGAGTGGTGGCGGACGTCTCCGCTGACCCCATGACGGAGGCGGCGACGACCCTCTCAAGAGTGAGGGAAGCCCTGAAGCAAGAAAAGCAAGTAAAAGACTCAGACAAAGCCACAAAGAAAGAATAAAGCGTTGAGACGGAATACTCACGCGGAGACCAGTGGTGGCTTCTTCACTTCCTTACGGAAGCGGATGGCCTTCGCAGCCGCCTCGTCCCGCCGGGTCGCCGCAGCCGAACTCTTGGGCTTCTTCGGCCAACTGCCGAACAAAGTAGGCACGGCCCTGCGCTTCTTCCCGCCACTTGGAGCACTTGGTGCGGCAGAAGAGCCCGCGCCGGGATGGCTGGCTCCTGGACGGGGGCGGGGGGCGACCTCCTCATCATCGTCAGGCCAGTCCTCTAGACTGGACCCGAGCCGCGGGCCGCCTCCTCCTTCGGCGTCGTCTTCCAAAGCCGCCGCCCCCAGATTGGGGTCGTCGACGTCGCTCTCTGCCCGGTCGGCAAGGAATTCGTGGGCCAGCCCCGAGGTGCCGGCTGGTGGATGGAGGAGAGGATTCTGACCAAAGCCGACTGGTCAGGTCGCACAAAACAGACTCGGCAAGAAAGAGGACAAATCAAAGAAAGAAAGAAAGGGCAGCTCACTGTAGGTGGGGGGTTGGCACGGGAGTACGGCTCCTTGCCGAACCGCCAGTCCTCCAGCAGCTTGCTGTCCGAGAGGTAGTTCACCATGTAGGCCACCTCCTCGTGAGGCATGTCCTTGGTGCACATCCGACTCGGGTCACGGCGCCCGCTCATTTGGCATATCATGTGGGGGCGGCCTTGGAGCGGGAGAACTCGGCGTGCCACGAAGGCGGCCAGCAGGTCCGGACCAGTCAGGCCCTCCGACTGTGTCAGCACTCAGAGTCGTGTGACGGCGCCGGCTCCCGCAAGCATCAGCGACTTGGACCGGAACGACCAGTTGGGCAATCTCCTAGCCGACGGGCCAGCTTCGAAGGCCGGCAGGTTGACCCAATCGCCCCCCGCGAAGAAGCTCTTCACGTAGAAGTACGATCGCTACCACATCTTCACCGACTTTATCAGCTTGATGGTGGGGAAGGGGTTGTCGGCCCCCGATCTTCGCCCGGTGATGAACGTGCTGCATTGAGCCGGGACGCCTGCAGCCTGGGTGCCGAGCTTGCAGTAGAAGAACTCCCCCTAGAGCTCGAGGGTGGGTAGGACTCCGAGGAAGCCCTCGCACAAGGCCACGAAGGCGGACAGCAGCACCACCGTGTTGGGCGTGAGGTGGTGAGGCTGGAGGCCGTAGAACTCCAAAAAAGAGCAGAAGAAGCTGCTCGCCGGCAGCCCCAATCCGCGCAGGCAGTGCGAGCGGAAGATGACTCGCTCGCCCTCCTCCGGCGCTGAGGAAATCTCCCCCTCGGCGCAAGACGCACCCGCACGTAATCTTCGCCAGGGAGCCGACGAGTCTTGCGGAGGAACTCGATGTGGTCGTCGTGAACTTCTGAGCCATCCCAGGTGCCGGAACGCACCGAGGGAGGCACAGCGGCAGAAGAAGAACTCATCATGAGCTGATCGCCGCGGCGTTCATGAAATCTTGGGCGCACGGCGGGGCGAGGAAGAAGAAGAAGGAGAAGAGCAAGGAGTAGTGGGAAGGAGGGATGCGCGTGCTCTACCACGCCCCCTCCTCCCCCTACTTATAGCCTCATGAGCTGCGAAGCCGAGGGGGCGGTCATGGGATTTAATGCGCCCACGACCCCACGACCCCCACGTTTCCACGACAAGTTACTGCGCGCAGTAACTCCACAAGAATCCCAACCGTCCGCTCAGGCCACAGCGGATCCGCTCGAGCGCCGAGGCACGGTAATGGCGGGCCCCTCCTACGGGCCTGTCCCGTCATGCACGTAGGCTGGCAGACTGGCCCGGCCGCGCGTTGCCATGTGACAGGCCCGGAACGGGCGGCGGCCTGGAAGCTTAGCCAGCACGCCACTTGGATCTGGCCATGACGTTCGAAATACTGTGCAAGTCAGAGTTGGGCGGGTCCGACTCCTAGTCGGCCCGGCGGAAATCAAGCAAGAACCATGTGTCGAGCACCCGGAAAGAGAAACTACTGAGGCTTCTCGGCCGATCGTCCGCGGCGCCTCACCAGCTTCGAGGACTACTGTCGGAGTAATGGGCCACGGGTAGGCTAACCCGAGCCCCAGAACCTTTCAAGACATCGGGGTAGGCTGCGCCCCTCATGACCCCAGGACGAAGAGCCGCCTTCTGAGAAGTCGGCGGCAAGGCCACTGTCTAACCACTCGCGGCCGAGTCCCAGGGACGACTTCAGGACAAACCGACTCCTGACTAACGACTTCCCAAGAAGTCGGCCTTGGGGAGTCGGCCCGCGACTCCCACAAACCCCATGCCCTCATCAAGAGGGACGGGACGGGGAGTGGCTACAGTCAAGCCCACTCCCACCCCTTTCCAAAGGCAGGCATGGCCACAGTACGCCGTACCCGTGGAGATCTCCGTCCGGCGTGGCATTGTTGCCGTGCCGGCCCTGACATCGGTGCCAAAGGACCGAATCCTACGCCCACGACTACTTGTCTGTACGACCCTAGGGCGGTGGATCCCACTAGCCAGCGGGATCCCAGAAGACGGCAAGTGCGCCACAAGTCAGACCCGTCGGGAGTCGGCCCCCGAGAGTTGGCCGGCTCCTCCCCCGGGGCCCATGTGCCATTAATCAGATGTGATGGAGAGTGGCAATAGTGATCGCCCGCCAGGCGGCGGGGCTGTTGACACGACTCCATGACCAAGCCCGCGTCATCAGAAGCACGGCTATAGTAATCAGCAGCCGACAAGACCCGCCCGCGGCAGACGCGACCTGTCGGCTCCGTACCTAGCCAGTCGGCGGAGAAGACGGAGGCCGGAGGCACTGATGGCTGGGCCTGCGTCCAGCCGGATTACCATTGTACCCCTAGGGGGTAGGCCTATATAAACCCCCCAGGGCACCCATGCAAAGGGTTGGAATCCATTAGCTCTAGACCAGATCATATAGGAGGGAGGGAGCTAGCCTTGCCCTCTCCTACCTCCAGAAAACAGCTCAAGGAGCAATCGTGTAAACACTTTGCCATAGTGATCATGCGGAGACCCCGTAGAGCAGCAGTAGGGGTATTATCTCCCCAGAGAGCCCTGAAGCTGGGTAAGATTCGCCTGCGTGCATGTCTACGCCTCATCCCGTTTCCAGGCATCGGCGACGTTCTACTCGCCCCCACCATGATAAGCCATCCTTTGGCATATGTCGCACCCAACCCCCGACAGAGGAGAGGCAAGAGCTCAAGCTTGGGGATGCCCAAGGCACCCCAAGTAAATATTCAAGGAGACTCAAGCGTCTAAGCTTGGGGATGCCCCGGAAGGCATCCCATCTTTCTTCAACAAGTATCGGTATGCTTTCGGATTCGTTCCGTTCATGTGATATGTGCAAACCTTGGAGCATCTTTTGCATTTAGTTTTCACTTTTCTTTAATGCACCAATCTGGTATGAGATAGTCCATGGTTGATTTATAGAATGCTCTTTGCACTTCACTTATATCTTTTGAGTATGGCTTTATAGAATGCTTCATGTGCTTCACTTATATCATTTGAAGTTTGGATTGCATGTTTCTCTTCACATAGAAAACCGCCATTTGTAGAATGCTCTTTTGCTTCACTTATATTTGTTAGAGCATGGGCATATCTTTTGTAGAAAGAATTAAACTCTCTTGCTTCACTTATATCTATTTAGAGAGATGATAGGAATTGGTCATTCACATGGTTAGTCATAAAATCCTACATAAAACTTCTAGATCATTGAATATGATATGTTTGATACCTTGCAATAGTTTTGCGATATAAAGATGGTGATATTAGAGTCATGCTAGTGGGTAGTTGTGGATTGTAGAAATACTTGTGTTGAAGTTTGTGATTCCCGTAGCATGCACGTATGGTGAACCGTTATGTAACAAAATTGGAGCATGAGGTATTTATTGATTGTCTTCCTTATGAGTGGCGGTCGGGGACGAGCGATGGTCTTTTCCTACCAATCTATCCCCCTAGGAGCTTGCGCGTAGTACTTCGTTTTGATGAATAATATATTTTTGCAATAAGTATGTGAGTTCTTTATGACTAATGTTGAGTCCATGGATTATACGCACTCTCACCCTTCCATCATTGCTAGCCTCTTCGTTACCGTGCATTGCCCTTTCTCACCTTGAGAGTCGGTCCAAACTTCGCCGGTGCATCCAAACCCCGTGATATGATACGCTCTATCACACATAAGCCTCCTTATATCTTCCTCAAAACAGCCACCATACCTACCTATCATGGCATTTCCATAGCCATTCCGAGATATATTGCCATGCAACTTCCATCATCTTCATATACATGACTTGAGCATTCATTGTCATATTGCTTTGCATGATCGTAAGATAGCTAGCATGATATTTTCATGGCTTGTCAGTTTTTTGAAGTCATTGCTACGCTAGATCATTGCACATCCTGGTACATCGCCCGAGGCATCCATATCGAGTCATATCTTTGTTCTAGTATCGAGTTGTAATATTGAGTTGTAAGTTATCGGCGTTCTGGGAACGGGGGTCCCCAGACTTGCCTGCCTGCCGCTCATGGTGTGGTTGGGCTGGCAGGTTCATATGGCCCATCTTCATCGACAACACACTCAAGACCCTCGCAAGGGGCCAAGCCTCGCGAGGCGGACGATGCAAGACTTCCTCAAGAGTGGCCTCACTAGGCAGGAGGGGCAGAGAGATCAAGGCAAGGTAAACCTCGCTAGGCCCTCGTGACATGAGCCATGACGATCAGGACCAGGCGGGTGTGAGCGCACGCAGCGTCCTTGTTTCCTCTTTGGTGCTAAGGGGGCAAGCACAGGTGCAGAGTACCGAGGCCTCAAGCAAAGGTTTCCATATTGGTGCAAAAAGACCAAGACGAGAAGGACGGCAAGGCGGAGGTCACCATGGAGCCCAAGACGGCGTCATCACCAGAGCCTTTTGCAGGCGAAGACCACCTTTTGTCAAGATAGCTTGTACTAGTTGTCCCCTTTCGAATCAACCGTTGTTGGCGCTCTTCCCGCTCAATATTTGGGGAGAGGACCAGGGCCTCTATAAATAGGACTAGCCACCACCATAGAGAAAGGGAGAGGACCTTGGAGGGATAACCTTGGACCGGATCCACCCCACCAAGGCCACATACAAGTTCACCAAGCACAAGAACACCTCAACCTTAGGGGGCTGTTCTTCCCCTTGTATTGTTCATCATTAGCCCAAGAGGCAATCCACCACCACCACATTGGAGTAGGGTATTACATCACAACGGTGGCCCGAACCAGTATAAATCTTGTGTCTTTCTGTGTCGTGAGTTTGTTGAGTTCATCTGCGAGATCTTAGAGAGCTAGGGCGTGGATCGATAGGGAGAAAGCCTTCGTGCGCACCCCAGTGTTCGCACCTCAAGGGTTTGCCGGAACCCTAGATCCGACATTTGGCGCGCCAGGTAGGGGTGCGCCGTAGCTTCTTGTCCGTCGATCTGCGCTCCGTCGACACCGTAGTTCGCCCATATGGCAGCCGCCGTGCCCCTGACTCTGACGGCCAGCGTTGACGACAGGGCCAGGGGGCTCCGAGCCCTGGCCCCCGCCCTGCGGCAGATGCAGTGGCCGCCCAAGTTCAAGCCGGAGATGCCGCCGCGCTACGACGGCGCGGTGGACCCGTCAGCTTTCCTGCTGGCGTACGAGGAGGCCATCCTCGAAGCCGGGGGTGATGACAAGGTCATGGCCAACTGGCTCCCCATGGCCCTCGCCGGTGAGCCGTGCGCCTGGCTGCTTAACCTTCCAGGATCCATGGTGGCATCCTGGGAGGAGCTCCGCGACCTCTTCACTATGCGCTACGCGGCACCGGCACACCACACGGTCGCGGCCCTGCTGGGCGGCTCGTAGGAGCCGCCTTGAGAGCACCACATCAAGTCGTTCCTCCGCCAAATCGGTGCCGCTTCCACGCACTCGGGGGCTCCGCCGGGCTGGTCCACGCCTGAGGCCGATCTCACCTTCAGCTCAGAAGACCACCCCGTCACCACCACCGGCTCGGGCATGCTTCCGATGCTCTGCATGCCCACCATCTACGACGTGGTCGTCACCAAGACCCTCATCGACGGTGGCGCCGGCCTCAACTTGCTCTCCGTGGAGGCCTTCAGCCTTCTTCATGTCCCACTCAAGCAGCTCAGCCTCAGCAAGCCTTTCTCGGGAGTTGGCGGAGGCGCCGCCCGCTCCCTGGGCAGATCTGCCTCCCCGTCACCTTCGGCACGCGCGACAACTACCGCACCAAGCTGGTCGACTTCGACATCGCCCGGATCGGCCTCCCATACAATGCCATCCTCAGGTACCCGGCTCTGGCCCAGTTCATGGCGGCGACTCATCCAGCCTACAACCTCATGAAGATGCCTGGAAGCAGAGGTGTCCTCACCGTCAAGGGGGACGCCAAGGAGGCCGTGATGGCACTCAAACTTGCCATCGGGGCCGCCACGCGGCGAAGCCCGTCGGCGCCGGTACCCCCGAAGCCAAGGAAGTCGCGCCGACCAAGAAGAAGTAGTTGTTCACCCAAGACAAGGCAGAAACCAAGCAGGTATCGGTCGACGAGGACGACCCCTCAGGAGCCACCTTCACCATAGGCGCCAGCCTCGACCCCAGCCAGGAGGAAGCATTGGTGAAGTTCTTGCACGCGAACAAGGAAATATTCGCTTGGCATCCCAGTCAGCTGGTGGGGGTCCCGAGAGAGGTGATTCAGCACCATTTGAGGGTGTGCCCCAAGGTGCACCCTGTGAAGCAGCGAGCAAGGCGGCAGTCCACGGAGAAGCAGGCCTTCATCGTCCAAGAGACCCACAAGCTAGAGGCGGCAGGTGCCATTCGTGAGGTTAGGTACCCCGAATGGCTGACGAACCCAGTCGTGGTGCCGAAGAAAGGCGGGAAGGAGCGAATGTGCGTCGACTTCACCAACCTCAACAAGGTGTGCCCACAAGATCCATTTCCCCTCCCGCGCATTGACCAGATCGTCGACTCCACCGCCGAGTGCGACCTATTGTGCTTCCTGGATGCGTTCTTAGGGTACCACCAAATCAAGATGGTGGTGGAAGATGTAGAGAAGACGGCTTTCCTGACCCCGTGTGGGGTATACTGTTACACCTGCATGCCCTTTGGGCTGTGCAATGTGGGTGCGACCTTCCAGCGGTTGATGCACATCGTTTTAGGGCGGTAGCTAGGGAGAAACACGGAGGCCTACGTCAACGATATTGTGGTGAAGTCTTGGGAGGTGAGGACCTTGATCCAAGACCTGGAGGAGACCTTCGAGAGCCTGTGCCAGGTGAACTTGTGGCTCAACTCGGAAAAGTACGTGTTCGGCGTCCCTTCCGGCAAGCTTCTGGGATTCCTCGTATCACACAAAGGGATTGAGGCAAACCCGGAGAAGATCAAGGCCATCGAGGGGATGAGCCCGCCGCAGACCCTCAAGGAAATGCAGAAGCTGGCAGGTCGGGTGACTGTGTTGGGGCACTTCATCTCCAAGCTGGGAGAGTGTGCCTTACCCTTCTTCAAGCTGATGAAGAAGAAGGGCCCGTTCGAGTGGACTCCAAAAGCCGATCGAGCCTTCCAAGACCTCAAGAGATACCTGACCAGCCCACCGGTATTGGTGGCGTCACGGCCTCTCGAACCCTTGGTGCTCTATCTTGCCGCCACCCCATACTCCGCCAGCGCTGTCCTAGTGGCGGTTCGGGAGGAGCACCAGGCCAAGAGTGCGCCACGCCAAGGTACGTCGCCAGCTGAGATGACGCAAGATCAGGAAGGCGCAGCAAGAGCCATAGCGGCGGCAACAAAAGACCAAGGCCGGCCGGATGACACCGTAGAGACCCCCACAAGCGACCAGGTGCCAGAGGTCCCACCACCTCAGGAGGCATCCCAGTTCGCGCGAGATGCGAGCCTCACCAACATGCCGGTTCTCGTCGAGCACCCGGTGTACTTCGTCAGCACGGTGCTACAGGACGCAAGGGCACGTTATCCCCTGCCTCAGAAGCTCCTACTCGTACTCCTGGTGGCCTCATGGAAGCTATGGCACTACTTCCAGGGCCACCCCATCAAGGTCGTCTCGGCCTACCCGTTGGAGAGGGTGCTCAGGAGCCCCAACTCTGTTGGAAGGGTCGCCGAGTGGAACATCAAGCTATAGGCATTCCAGTTGGAGTTCAACACCACCAAGGTCATCAAGGGAGCTGCACTCGCTGACTTCGTGGTGGAATGGACGGACTCCCCGGCACTGGAAGTGGGCGAGGACTGGTCTACCTCGCTTGGAAGTGAGGCGCCCGATGTATGGGTCATGTACTTCAATGGTGCCTTCGCGCATCAGGGCGCGGGGGCTGGAGCAGTACTCATCTCGCCCATGCAGGACAAGCTCTATTATGCTGTGCAGCTCTGCTTTCAGCAGGGCGAGAAGGTCTCCAATAACATCACGGAATACGAAGGCCTCATAGCTGGCCTGAAGGCCGCGACAGCTCTAGGGGTGAAGCGCCTCACAGTTAGGGGCGACTCACAGCTCCTCGTCAACTTCTCCAACAAAGTGTACGAACCAAAGGACGAGGACATGGAGGCGTATCTCGCGTAAGTACGTAAGATGGAAAAGCAGTTCCTAGGCATGGAGGTGCAGCATGTGCCCCGTGGCACCAACAAGGAAGCCAAAGACATCACCAGGAGGGCATCCAAGTGACAGCCCCAACAGCCTGGCATCTTCGTGGAACGGCTCTTCAAGCCGTCAGTGACGCCACCACTTTCAAGCATGACACAGCCTCGGGAGGAGCTCCCACAACCGCCAGCCACGGAAGCCCCAGCTTGTGGACCAACCTCAGGGGCTCGCTTGCTCTTGGCGCTTGAGCCTTAGGAGGGATGTTGGACCAAGGAATTCAAGGAATATCTAATGCAAGGGATGCTACCGGAGAAGGAAGAGGACGCAGAGCGTGTGGCCCATCAAGCCACATCATACTGCATCAGGGACGGTGAGTTGTACAGGAAGCGACCAAATGATGTTCCGCTGCATTGCATTTCCAGGGGCCAGGGGAAGGAGTTGCTGATGGACATACACGGCGGGGACTGCGGACACCACTCGTCGTCACAGACCCTCGTTGGCAAGGTGTTCTGCAGTGGGTTGTACTGGCCCACGGTGCTCAACAACGCGGCCGAGCTGGTGAAGTCCTGGGAAGCTTGCCAGTTCCACGCCAAGCAGATCCATCAGCCATCTCAGGGCCTCCAGACTATACCACTCACATGGCCGTTCGCGGTCTGGGGGCTGGATATCTTGGGCCCATTCCCTCGAGCGCTAGGGGGCTACCGCTACCTCTACGTCGCCATCGACAAGTTCACCAAGTGGGCGGAAGTGGAAGCCGTCCGCACCATCCCAGCTGGTTCGGCGGTCAAGTTCATCAAGGGCCTCATGAGCCGTTTCGGGGTCCCCAACCGCATCATCAGCGACAACGGCTCGCAGTTCACCAGTAACCTCTTCAAAACATACTGTGCTAACCTTGGAATGCAGATCTGCTACGCTTCGGTGGCACACCCCAGGAGCAACGGCCAGGCTGAACGCGCCAATGCGGAGGTCCTGAGGGGCCTCAAGACTAGGACCTTCAAGAAGAAGCTCGAATCGTGCGGCAGGGGCTGGCACGACGAGCTCCAGTTCGTGTTGTGGTCCACCCGCACCACCGCCACAAAGCCGACGGGCGAGACCCCATTCTTCCTTGTCTACGGAGCCAAAGCGGTCCTTCCTCACGAGGTCAAGCATCGCTCCGCACAGGTCCTGGCATTTGATGAAACGTAGCAGGATGCCCTGCGGGGGCTGGACCTCGTACTGGGGGAGGAACGACGCCCCGAAGCAGCACTGAGGGCGGCAAGGTACCAGCAGGCACTGCGGCGGTACCACTGCCGCAACATCCACTCCAGGACGCTGGAGGTAGGCGACCTTGTCTTGAGGCGGGTCCTCTATAGGGAAGGGTTGCACAAGCTCTCACCCATGTGGGAGGGCCCGTTCAGGGTCGTCCATATTTCCAGGCCTGGCGCCGCATGCCTGGAGACGTAGGAGGGAGTGCCCGTCCAGAACGCCTGGAACATACAGCACCTCTGGAGGTTCTATCCATGAAACAAGGCCCAGTGCCTATGAAGCAAGGCCCAATGCTTGTGAAGCATGGCCCGGTGCCTGTGAAGAATCGACGCCCGTGACACTCTCATGTAATAATGAGTGGGG
Source organism: Triticum urartu (assembly GCF_003073215.2). Lineage (NCBI taxonomy): Eukaryota > Viridiplantae > Streptophyta > Magnoliopsida > Poales > Poaceae > Triticum > Triticum urartu. The sequence continues at coordinate 405,912,022 of NC_053028.1, forward strand.
CTGTACATGCCCCGGAGTCTCCGGAGAGCCGCCCTCGGCCCTCGGGGGCTCCCTCCCACGCCTAGTGGCAGCACTTAGCTCCGCGCTGGTGAGAAGACGTCGAAGACTAGACTAGGTGCCGGACTCGGCCTTCTCTTAATCGAAGTTGCTTCTGGTGTTCCCTACTGATTTGGTTCCGTTGCTTTTTGCCGTTTCTTTTCTGAACCCAGTTTGCTTGTGTTCTCTCTCTCTCACGTACCCCGCGAGGGGGCTAGGCAGGCGCCTTTGCGAGGGTTTTTTCCTCCTGTGTTGGTCCTTCCCTCTGCCTTCGGTCTGCCGGTTTCTCGCGAGGCACCCTCATTCGAGCCCACAAGTCGGCGCATCTCTCCTAAATCTGTGCCCCTCGGGTACCGCGATATGAAGCGCTAGGTTAAGTCTCGGGTGAACGATAAGTGTCCTAGCGAGCCCCCTAATGACATTTTTTTTTGCAGTTCCTAAGCAACCACTAAGCCAAGACGGGCACGAGGAGACAAGTGCCTCGTGAAGAAGAGGCTGCCCCGAGCGTGCCGGGATAAGTTATCTCCGCACAAAACAAATGACACAACACAGAAATAACAAGCATAACATAATGATTGAGGAATCACAGTTTGATGCACACCCATTTGGGCCAATACTGGTTTCGTTTTGATGCAGGAAAGAAAAGAGGAACAAAGCAAAAGCGGTGTTGCAACGAACCATGGAGGCAGGCCTCCAGGGACGTCCCGAGCTTAGCCGGATCCCTCCTCGCGCTTCACGGAGGCGCGGCGACGGGATGACCCACCACCACCTTCGAAGCGAGCGCGGCGGCGTGGCGGCTAGTCTTAGCCACCTCTACTGGAGTTTTCGCCAAGAGAAGAGCCACTGTAGTTGGACGAGGTGTGGCTGGCGGGCTCGCCCTCGCCGTGGCCATCGCCAAGACCGAGCACTTCCCCGCTGTCGTTCGACTCGAGGCAGCACCCGGCGCGGAGACCATCTTCCCCAAACACCCTCACGTAGAGGGTCGCATCACCATCATACCTGAAATGGAGGGTGCACCGCTTGCCCAGGCCGCGCGCGGGGGCGAACGTCTGCCAACCATGGGCCAGAGCTATGTTGCCCGCGGCGGACACTTTGACCGTGACCTAGGAAGCCTGCTGCAGCAACCGTCCGCCTGCAGCCAGAGCCCGCCCGGACTAGGGGCCGACAGCTCGTCAGCAAAGAAGCATGGAAACTGGAGCCAGTTGCCGGCCGGATCCACCAACCAGACAACGACCTCCGCAGCACCTCTACCAAGTGGAAGCGTGGCCGGGGATGCCGTGCGACCACGGCACGTCTCCCCTCATGGACGGGGCTGCCACGACCAGATCGACCCCCGCCACGCGCAGCGGCACCACCCCGGGAGCAGGGGGCCACAGCGGGAGTCGCGGAATGCTTGCGGGGACGGCCGCGTCCCTGTTTAGGCACCATGGAGCCGGGCCCCTCGCGAGGGGCCTTTCCCTTCTCTCCAGCAGAAAACTTACGGATCGGCGCCATTGAAGCTGCTGCTAGCAGTGGAGCGGAGGAAGAAGGAGTGAGAGGAATGGGAGAATATGGGCGACGGGGGCTCAGCCCCCCTCCCCATTTATTGCAGAGGAAGGCCAACCAGCACCCCCACGATCATAGGTAATGATGGTTTTCCTTGCATGCCGCAGGGACTTCTCAAGTCGGGCAGTTGCCGAGGCAGCATGGGGAAGCAGAGATGCCCACGTCCAATCAACCGCCGCGCGTCAACCAAGACCGCAGGCATTTGGGGCCTACAGCACTCCGCGCTTAACCGTTTGTCTTCGCCTCGAAGCCAAGCCCGAGCGCGCCTTGGGCGGGGGGGCTACTGTCGGCGTTCTGGGAATGGGGGACCCCAGACTTGCTGGCCTACGGCCCATGGCGTGTGAGGGAGTCCTGGATTAGGGGGTATGCGGACAGCCGGACTATATCCTTTGGCCGGACTGTTGGACTATGAAGATACAAGATTGAAGACTTCGTCCCGTGTCCGGATGGGACTCTCCTTGGCGTGGAAGGCAAGCTTGGCAGTACAGATATGTACATCTCCTTCCTTGTAACCGACTCTGTGTAACCCTAGCCCCCTCCGGTGTCTATATAAACCGGAGGGTTTAGTCCGTAGGACCAACAACACACAATCATACCATAGGCTAGCTTCTAGGGTTTAGCCTCTTCGATCTCGTGGTAGATCAACTCTTGTAATACTCATATCATCAAGATCAATCAAGCAGGAGTAGGGTTTTACCTCCATCAAGAGGGCCTGAACCTGGGTAAAAACATCGTGTCCCCCGTCTCTTGTTACCATCCGCCTAGACGCACAATTCGGGACCCCCTACCCAAGATCCGCCGGTTTTGACACAGACAGCATGGCTGGGCTGGCAGGTTCATATGGCCCATCTTCATTGACAAGACACTCAAGACCCTCGCGAGGGGCCAAGCCTCATGGGGCGGACGATGCAAGACCTCCTCAAGAGCGGCCTCACTAGGCAGGCTCACGAGGGGCGGAGAGATCAAGGCAAGGTAAACCTCGCAAGGCCGTCGTGACGTGAGCCATGATGATCGGGACCAGGAGGGTGCCAGTGCGCACAGCGTCCTTGTTTCCTCTTTGGTGCTAAGGGGGCAAGCGCAGGCACAGAGTACCGAGGCATCAAGCAAAGGTTTCCACATTGGTGCAACAAGACCAAGACCAGAAGGACGACAAGGCGGAGGTCACCATGGAGCCCAAGACGACATCATCACCAGAGCCTTTTACATGCGAAGACCACCTTTTGTCAAGATAGCTTGTACTAGTTGTCCCTTTCGAATTAGCCATTGTTGGCTCCCTTCCCGCTCAATATTTGGGGAGAGGACCTGGGCCTCTATAAATAGGACTAGCCACCACCGTAGAGAAAGGGAGAGGACCTTGGAGGGATAAACTTGGACCGGATCCACCCCACCAAGGCCACACACAAGTTCGCCAAGCACAAGAACACTTCAACCTCAGGGGCTGTTCTTCCCCTTGTACTATTCATCATTAGCCCAAGAGGCAATCCACTACCACCACACTAGAGTAGGTTATTACACCACAACGGTGGCCCGAACCAGTATAAATCTTGTGTCTTTCTGTGTCGTGAGTTCGTTGAGTTCATCTGCGAGATCTTAGAGAGCTAGGGCGTGGATCGATAGGGAGAGAGCCTTCGCGCGCACCCCAGTGTTCTAACCTCAAGGGTTTGCCGGAACCCCAGATCCGACATAAGTAAATAAAAGTGTGATGATCATCATTATTAGAACATTGTCCCATGTGAGGTTATCAAACTAAAAGTGGCCAAAGAAGCCCCCAAAAAAGAGAGTGAGGCCAAAGAAGCCTAAAAAAAAAGAAAAATAGAGAAAAAATAAAAAAAATGAGAGAAAAGAGAGAAGGGACAATGTTACTATACTTTTACCACACTTGTTCTTCAGAGTAGCACCATGTTCTTCATATAGAGAGTCTCTTGAGTTATCACTTTCATATAATAGTGGGAATTTCATTATAGAACTTGGCTTGTATATTCCAACGATGGGCTTCCTCAAATGCCCTAGGTCTTCTTGAGCAAGCAAGTTGGATGCGCACCCACTTAGTTTCAGTTTGAGCTTTCATACACTTATAGCTCTAGTGCATCCGTTGCATGGCAATCCCTACTCCTCGCATTGACATCAATTGATGGGCATCTCCATAGCCCGTTGATTAGCCCCGTCAATGTGAGACTTTCTTCCTTTTTGTCTTCTGTACACAGCCTCCACCATCATATTCTATTCCACCTATAGTGCTATGTCCATGGCTAACGCTCATGTATTGCATGAAAGTTGAAAAGGTTTGAGAACATCAAAAGTATGAAAAAAATTCTTGGCTTGTCATCGGGGTTGTGCATGATTTGCATATTTTGTGTGGTGAAGATGGAGCATAGATAGACCATGTGATTTTGTAGGGATAACTTTCTTTGGCCATGTTATTTTGAAAAGACATGATTGCCTTATTAGTATGCTTGAATTATTATTGTCTTAATGTCAAATGATAGACTATTGCTTGGAATCACCCGTGTCTTAAAATTCATGCCATGATTAGATTACATGATCAAGATTATGCTAGATAGCATTCCACATCAAAAATTATCTTTTTTTATAATTTACCTACTCAAGGACGAGCAGGAATTAAGCTTGGGGATGCTGATACGTCTCCGTCGTATCTATAATTTTTGATTGTTCCATGCCAATATTCTACAACTTTTATATACTTTTGGCAACTTTTTATACTATTTTTGGGACTAACATATTGATCCAGTGCCCAGTGCTAGTTCCTGTTTGTTGCAAGTTTTTTGTTTTGCAGAAAATCCATATCAAACAGAGTCCAAATGGGATAAAAACCAACGGATATTTTTTTGGAATATATGTGATTTTTGGGAAGAAGAATCAATGTGAGACGATGCCCGAGGGGGCCTCGAGGCAGGGGGCACGCCATAGGGGGTTAGGCGCTCCCTGGGCCCTCGTGGCCACCCCGTAAGGAGGTTCGTGCCCTCCTTTCGCCGCAAGAAAGCCAATATCCGGATAGAAATCGTGTTAAAATTTCAGCCCAATCAGAGTTACGGATCTCCCGGAATATAAGAAACGGTGAAAGAGCAGAATCAGGAACGCAGAAACAGAGAGAGACAGAGCGACAGATCCAAACTCAGAGTGCCTCTCGCCCCTCCGCCACCATGGAGGCCATGGACCAGAGGTTAAACCCTTCTCCCATCTAGGGAGAAGGTCAAGAAGGAAGAAGAAGGGGGGCCCTCTCCCCCTCTCTTCCGGTGGCGCCGGAACGCCGCCGGGGCCATCATCGTCACCGCAATCTACACCAACACCTCCGTCATCTTCACCAACATCTTCATCACCTTCCCCCATCTATCTACAATGGTCCACTCTTCCGCAACCCGCTGTACCCTCTACTTGAACATGGTGCTTTATGCTTCATATTATTATCCAATGATGTGTTGCCATCCTATGATGTCTGAGTAGATTTTCGTTGTCCTATCGTAATTGGTGAATTGCTATGATTGGTTTAATTTGCTTATGGTTATGTAGCTTTCGTTTGGTGCCCATTATATGAGCGCACGTGTGGATCACACCATATGTTTAGTTGTATGTTGATAGGACTATGTATTGGAGGGCAAGAGTGACAGAAGCTTCAACCTAGCATAGAAATTGATGCATACGGGATTGAAGGGGGGCCAATATATCTTAATGCTATGGTTGAGTTTTACGTTACTGAATATTAGTAGTTGCGGCTGCTTGCTAATAGTTCCAATCATAAGTGCATAGAATTCCAAGTCAGGGATGACATGCTAGCAGTGCCCTCTCCCACATAAAACTTGCTATTGGACTAGTAAAGTAGTCAATTGCTTAGTGATAATTTTGCAACTCCTACCACCACTTTTCCACACTCGCTATACTAACTTTATTGCTTCTTTACCTAAATCAGCCCCTAGTTTTTATTTACGTGCTCTTTATATTCTTGCAAACCTATCCTGTTACACCTACAAACTACTTCTAGTTTCATACTTGTTCTAGGTAAAGCGAACGTTAAGCGTGCGCAGAGTTGTATCGGTGGTCGATAGAACTTGAGGGAATATTTGTTCTACCTTTAGCTCCTCGTTGGGTTCGACACTCTTACTTATCGAAAGAGGCTACAATTGATCCCCTATACTTGTGGGTAATCACGTGTGTCATGGAATTGTCACGGCATATTTCCTAGTGAAAGGATTGAAGTGTGGAGCCATCGCAACTAGGAAGCTTAAAGGGGTTAAAACGGGAAAAAGGACACGAGAGTTTATACTGGTTCGGCCCCTTGCGATGAAGGTAAAAGCCTAATCCAGTTTGAGGTGGTATTGCTTATGTTTCTATTGCTAGGGAGCAAATCCACTTGACCTAGCTTTCGATCTGTGTTTTCTTGTCCTAAACCGCCGCCCGGGTCGTCCCTTTATATACAGAGGCTGACGCCCAGCGGCTCATAGAGTCCCGGCCGGCTCATAAACATTGTCCGGCTCGGTCTCTAACTATTCCTGCCTTACAATACAAGTCATGTACATATTGCGGTTTATCTCTATGGGCCTTGAGCCGCCTTTGGGCCTGGGCCTTATACTAAGCCTATCTATGAACCGTCGTGCAATCTTGGGCTTCATTATAGTGAATCGCCTTAGGGATGACCCGGCCCTCCTGGGCGGGTCATGCCTAATAGTTATTTCCCCAACATTAGGCCCCAGGTTGATTTGAACTTGTTCATGCCAATCTTCAATACTTAGAAAAAAAATCCTGTCTCATTTGTTGTGAAAACCTTATAACCCGCCATGATGTCATCTCCAAAAATTTCAGAAAACTGCAACGATGTCATCTTCAATGGATCTTTGCCTTAATGCCTTTCCAAAAATCAAGGCGTCCATCTAGCTGGATAACCATTGTTCAACCTCCTCATTTTCGCACTTGTCTGTTTGCTTGTTTCCCCTTAAATAGGACCGCACACAGCCCTTCGGTCTTCTCCTTCTCCTTCCTTCTCCTTCATTGCGACGCACCGACCCGCCCAAGCTTCGCCACCACAGACCTCCTGTCTCCAGCCTCAACTCCGGCCGCTGCATCGCCCTAAATAGACCAGAAACTTGCGGTGCCATTCTGCTACCCTGACGATCTCGGTAAGCTTCTTTTCCCTAGTCATAGATCTGTTACTAGGGTTTTGTCGGTGTTCATCGGAGTTCATGGATGTTCGTCACCTGCCCTCCTTTCCTTTTTGTCCTAGATCCATAGATTAGACCCAAAAAAGCCATGAAATCTTGTGCGGCAGCAGTTTCCGTGCCTGTTAAAACATTAGAACATATCCCTACTACACTAGATTGCTTCTAGGGCTCCTCTGTTCTTCCTCCATTATTTTGCAGATGAATTTATCTCCCTTTTTTGAAAATGGTAGATCCAAATTTATACCCTCAATATGAGAAACTTGTTTGTCCTAACACTTAGCAGATTACAGCCTTGGTAGATCTTGAATGCCTCTAATCATGGCGGCTTACACCACCGGTTTAGCTGGCTTATCCATATATCAATAGCCCTTGTTTAAGCCGCCATGATAAATGTGCACTGTAAACTTTAACTTGCAATCCCACCAACTAATTTAAGCCAGTGAATTGTTTTCTTTTAGATTGCACTTTCACCATGCCACCAAAGACGATGACAACTTGCAACTGGGTCCCTTCCATAGTCACCGAGAGCACTCTGAAAGATTTTGTTACCGTTGGGTATTTACCTAAAACAAATGCCATGTCTTATCGTGCTCCTGACCCGGACAAAGAAAGACCGCAACCAAAGGACAGCAAGATCATTGTCTTCACCGACCATATGAACCGGGGCTTTACGCCGCCTGACTCAAAATTCTTTAGAGATATCCTGAATTTATTCAAGCTTCATCCACAGGATATTGGACCCAATTCCATATCCATCTGTAACTTTCAAGTTTTCTGTGAAGTTTATCTGCAAGAAGAACCCACTGTTGAGTTCTTCAAAGAATACTTTCACTTGAACCGCCAGAATGAATACACCAACAGTTCCAGCTTGGAGCTTGGCGGGATCTTAATTCAGCGTTGACGAGATGCCATCTTCCCTCTAATAGTTTTACCGAGCCATCCCAAGGACTGGAATCAAACATGGTTCTATTGCCAGGACACCTCACCGTCTGATCAAAAACCGATGCCGGGTTACCGTGCGGCGCGTCTTGACACCACCTACAACCTCCTTGATAAACTGACTGCCGCTGAACGCAAGAAACTTATGCCAAAGATCAAAAAGGTTCAAGCTTTGCTGGAAAACGGCTTAACTGGCCTTGACTTAGTCCACCGTTGGGTCGCATGGCGGATCATCCCTCTAAGCCACCACCCCAGCTTGATGTGTAATTATACCGGAGGAACAGATGACCGTCTGCGCCATAGTCCTCTACGTCTGACCGAAGAGGCCATCGTTGAAATGGCGAGCACTCTTGTTAACAATAAATATGAAGATTGCAGCGTCGTGGGTTTAAATCCTTTCTACAAGCTTAACCCAGCTCCAGAGGTAAATCATTTTAACTTCTTCTCCCTCAGCAGTTAAGTATTTGAACAGATTTCAACATGTTATCCTTTCCCAGGCCAAATCTGATTTTTGGAAAGCCAAATATGACCACGAGGCTGTCAAAAAAACTAAAGCTGCTATGATAGCCGCCAAGAAGACCAACAGAAAATCTAGGAAGAAATAAACCTCTTATGAATTACTCAAGCTGGATGACACCTCTGAGTCGGAGGTACCTCTTGATTCTCTTGGCCAGTTTTTTAACAACCTTATTGACACTAACTATTATCAGGGTGACACAGGAACCATCCATGCAGTCGAAGACGAGGTAACTATTATTTCCTCTGACTCAGAACCTTTACCAAGACAGAAACCTCAGCGGGTAATTCGGAAAGTAAGGTTTTCACACCCCTTGGCTTATTTAGATCCTCATTTTCTTTTGAAACGACAGCAACATGATAGCCGCTGCCACAGCCGGACCGGCGGATACGACAATTTACTCTCTGGTTTACCAAAGACTCCTCGGAAATGTCAAAATGAGGTTTCTTTCATCCTTGACCTTTTGCCCTTACCAATGAGTTTATTCTATTGCTCTCTTAACTGTGATTGCTCTTTTGCAGGAGATCTCTCGTTCTTCTAGTGATTCTTCACAGACTCAACTACCGGCTTTCAAGACTACCCTTGGGTAAGGATAACTGCCTCTCTGTCTGTTCCTTTATATCTTTGTCACCATGCTGACTCATCACAAATTTTCTTATTGCGGTCAAGCAAAGCCTGAAAAAGCAAAGGTGTCAAAAACGACTGAGAATCCAAAAACTGTTGAATCTGAGCAGCCGCCTCTTGTACCAGAACAATCTGAAGCACCAGAGGATCTTGTTGTCAATATTCATCCGGTTTTTCCTGAGCTGTCTATTGATGAAACCGCTCGTGATCTCTCAACTGTTGAACCGGCAAGCTCAGTTAAGCCGCCAGAGACCCATGGCGATGATATTTTGATTACTAATTCCAGATTCATTGAGCTGGGGAACCCAACTGTGCTGGCAAAACACTCTGCCAGGAAAGAAGTTATGGAGAGACAGAAAGTGATGTTTGACGTTTCTCATTATGCTCACCTGAGTATAAGTGATGTGCTATCTGGCTATCTCAGTCAAGTGCACTCCAATCGAGACTCAGAAATTGAGATGGTCAAATAGATTCAGTAGGAATATGAGGTACATTCCCCGGCTTCCATGAATTATATACTCTACCTGCCCCCAAGTCTTTGATTATGATGAACCTGAATGATCTGTAGACTTGAAACATTTATAAGCTTCCGTTCTAGTCTTCCTTCAAGTCCAGTTTCAAAAACTTTAAACCAGATTTCAGTAACAATGTACTTCTCCATGTCTATGCCCCAAGGGCCGGTTTAATCAGCATGACTGAACCGGTCATTATAGACAAAACAATACTTATTTTCGTATCCCTCATGTATTACCTGAAACTGTTGACAGCTTAACCGGCTCATAGAAAGATTTTTGAGCAACATGCATTAGCCCCCATGTGCCAAGTGTTGTTACTTGTTAAACACTTGGGACTTTTTAGAAGAGAAAAAATTGCTTTGGCAGACATTAGCCCCCAAGTGCCAAGTGTGTTTGCTTGGCAAAGTGCTTGGGACTTTAATTGTTGTAATCCTCTTTTGAACATACTTTGATAAACCTGTGCTGCCTGCAGTCTGCTATAGCTGATTTGGATACACAACTGAATGAGATAAAGACCCGGCTGGCGGCTCAGGAAAAGGAGACCCGAAAGGCTGAATCCAAATTGCAGGCTAGTGTGTCTGAAACAGACAAACTTAAGACCAACCTCCGTGCAGAAAAGGATGCCTGGGCCAATGAAAAAACTGCCTTGATGCATCGTGCCGAAAAAGCTGAGGCGGCTCTGGAAAAAGTTACTGCTGAACTCATCAACTTAAAGAACCGTGTGTCTCAGATGGTCTACGCCATCTTTGGTAAGTCATGTTATTAATTATTCAAAGTGAATCCTTTTCATCATAACATAAGCCACCGCTTAACTCCTTGTATAATCTGCACAGGTCCTAGGAGCAGCAATTTGAGCCAAGATCCGTTGATAAAGCTGAAGGTGGTTTACACCCTCATGGAGCAATTGTACACCAGAGCTCAACCGATTCTTGCTACTATCTCCCCAGTGAACCAAGAGGCAAACTTATTGAGCGACGTGTTGAAAAAGCTGTCCGTCTTCCCTGCTAGGTTCCAAGAAATCAAGCGATCCTGCGCTAGAGCCGGAGCTGTGTCGGCGTTAAGCCGCTCTAAAGCCTGGATGCCAGAGCTAGACCCGACTGATATAATGAAAGAATATCCTAGTCTCAAGGAAGATGGAACACCTTTTAACCAAAAAGATTTTGCTGCCTACGTTAAGGAAATTCGCCCATGTGCTACAATCCTTGGCAATGAGACCGAACTTGACAAATATCAGTCGGGTTTTGATATTGAAAACAAGAGACTAGCAACTCCTGCATACAAAGTGATGGATTTAATCCCACCGAACAGTAAGCACACCTTTTCCCCTGAGATTGACCCGTTTGGTCTAATAGATGACAAGGCTGAATTGATCGCCCTGCGTGGCTTTGACTGGACCAAATCCAATTTCCAAACGGTGGAGGAAGACGAATCGGTGAGGGATGAGCCACAACCATCAAGGTAGCTAGGCCACGATTTATGAACCGGCCTAACTTATCACCTGCTGTATGCGAGACAAACAGTTTTATCCCTTTTTGGGCTCCAAACGCCTTGTAATATGCTAGCATTGAAACTTCTTGTTCTGTTATACTATCGTGCATATTGTGCTACGTACAACACGGTTGTCCGTCATACGAAGATATGTTTTACATCCCTTACAATATCAGTAGTGTTGGATCTGTTCCTGCATTCAATATATTAAAATTGTCCTGGCGGTTTATCACCGAACGGGTCATAATGCCCAATACACAACCATGGAGACCAATATAACTGTATAAGTAAGTCTGAATGTAATAATTATTAAGGCTGTATGTAAGAATTATTAAGGCTGGAAAGCCTCTGATTGAAGATACACAAATTAGCCTGTTATGAATTTTAACTTTGAAACATAACGAAAATATCATACCTGTGACCTTGAATTTGAACTATCGGTTTATGTAACTCAAACAATAAGGGTGATGACCCAATCTTTGTAGAAGCCAACACTTCCATAATTATGATGACTATCATACACTGGCGATTTACCGTCAAAAACCAAGCCGGGTTAAATTGAAACCATACTTATACTTAGATCTAGACAAAAAACGCAGAACAAAGATTGTCTTTTCAAAAAATGTAGTCAAACATAAAGAAAATAATTGGAGGCTTCTGATTCAAATACGATCAGTAAACCGGATCAAAGGGGTTAAGCTAGGATTCAAACATGATCATGTAGCCCCTAGTGGCTTTGGCGTTGCGCCGATCAAGAGGGTACTGACAGCTATGTTCTCTTTGGTTTGAATATGACCTATGTTTGAACGGGAAGCCCCCAAATAACCTTGAGAGGTTTTTAACGACCCTGATTCGAATACGATCCAAGTCAGACCCAAAAGGGGTTAAGCTATGATTCGAATAAGATCAAGAAGCCCCCTAGTGAGTTTTGGCATTGCGCCGATCAAGAGGGTACCGACAGCTATGTTCTCTTTGGTTCGAATGCGACCTATGTTTGAACAGGAAGCCCCCTAGTGACCATATGGTTTAATGGCTATATTCGAATACAATCATGAGCTGGACCAAAGGGTTAAGCTAGATTTGAATCAGCTCCCAGTTGGTCATTTTGAAATTATCATGATGAACACATGTAATTATTGAGGATGAAAAGGACAGAGGTCCTGCTTTATTACTTATCATAATATATACAACATCAAAGTATGTACATTATGAGAGCTGGTCGCTCAAGTATAGTAAGGCCAAAGATGAGCGATATTGCACGACCGGTGGGTCTCTTCCTCCGACTTACGTGAGTCTTTGTGCTCTCGAACATCGATAAGGTAGTATGACCCATTGTTCAAATTCCTGCTGACCACAAAAGGTCCTTCCCAAGGTGGAGATAATTTTTGTGCATCAGTTTGATCCTGGATGAGATGGAGCACCAAATCACCTTCTTGAAAGGTTCTGTACTTAACTCGGCGGTTGTGATAACGGCGCAAGTCCTATTGGTAAATCGCCGAGCGGGCTGCTGCTAAGTCACGCTCTTCATCTAACAGGCCAAGTGCATCCTGATGGGCTTGTTCGCTATTAGCCTCAACGTAAGCTGCCACACGGGGTGAGTCATGACGGATGTCACTAGGCAAGACTGCCTCTGCTCCATAAACCATGAAGAAAGGCGTATAACTCGTAGACCTGTTAGGGGTAGTATTAATGCTCCATATCACAGAGGGTAACTCCTCCACCCAACAACCCGGCGTCCCTTGTAAAGGAACCATAAGCCGGGGCTTGAGACCTTTCATGATTTCCTGATTGGCTCTTTCAGCCTAACCATTGGATTGGGGGTGAGCTATTGGTGAAACATCAAGCCGGATATGCTCACGTTGGCAGAATTCCTCCATAGCACCCTTGGACAGATTAGTACCATTGTCAGTTATAATGATGTGTGGAAAGCAAAAACGAAAGATCACCTTTTTCATGAATTGAACCGCCGTGGCTGCATCACACTTACTAACCGGCTCTACCTCAACCCACTTTGTGAATTTGTCAACTGGCACCAAAAGGTGTGTCTTTTTATCTTCGGATATTTTGAAAGGTCCAACCATGTCGAGCCCCCAGACTGCAAACGGCCAAGTAACTGGAATCATACGCAACTCTTGAGCCGGCACGTGTGCGCGTCGTGAGGATTTCTGGCAACCATCACCCCTATTGACCAGATCCTCCGCATCAGCGTGAGCCGTCAGCCAGTAAAAACCATGATGGAAGTCTTTGGCTACGAGGTACTTTGAACCAGCATGATGACCACAATCCCCTTCATGGATTTCACGAAGAATTTCTTGACCTTCCTCGGGAGAGACACAACGTTGAAACGCCCCTGTGACACTGACCATTGGCAATCGTCATCGATTTAGACCACCAGGTTATCTATCTAGCCCAGGTCTAATACTCAGGCAACTCACCCCGGGTCATATAAGCCAAATATGGCACTGTCCAATCTGGGATGACATGAAGAGCCGCCATCAATTGTGCTTCCGGGTCTGGAATAGCCAAGTGTTCCTCTGTAGGCAACTTGACAGAAGGTTTATGCAAAACATCTAAGAAAGTATTAGGTGGCACCGGCTTACACTGAGACCCCAGCTGGCTTAAAGCATCAGTTGCTTCATTCTTTCTGCGATTAATGTGTTCCACTTGGTAACCCTTGAAGTGTCCAGCAATGGCATCAACTTCACGGTGATAAGCTGCCATGAGAGGATCTTTGGAATCCCACTTGCCTGATACTTGTTGAGCCACCAAATCTGAGTCGCCAAAGCACCTTTCCCGGCTTAAATTCATCTCCTTAGCCATCCGAAGACCATGAAGCAAGGCTTCATACTCAGCTGCATTGTTAGTACAGGGAAACATCAATCGTAGCACATAACAAAATTTATCACCTTGAGGGGAAGCTAAAACAACTCCAGCCCCTGAGCCTTCCAATTGCTTGGACCCATCAAAATGAATAGTCCAATATGTATTATCCAGCTTCTCTTCAGGCATCTACATCTCTGTCCAATCGTTGATGAAGTCCACCAATGCTTGAGACTTGATAGCGGTGTGTGGCATATACTTCAAACCATGAGGTCCATGTTCAATGGCCCACTTGGCGACTCGTCCTGTGGCCTCTCTATTTTGAATAATATCTCCTAAAGGAGGAGAACTAACCACCGTGATGGGATGACCCTGGAAATATTGCTTAAGCTCCATAAATACCCCATAAACGAGTTTCTTCCAGTGAGGATATCTTTGCTTGGACTCAATAAGTACCTCACTAACATAGTAAACCGGCCGTTGAACTGGATATTCCTTGCCACCCTCCTTGCGCTCTACTACAACAGCCACGCTGACAGCACGGGTGTTTGCAGCTAGATATAATAATAATGGCTCCTTATCAATAGGAGTAGCAAGGACCGGCGGCTCAGCGAGCTGTCTCTTCAAATCCTCAAAGGCGGTGTTAGCAGCATCACTCCAGACAAAATCGTCTGTCTTCTTCATCATCTGGTACAGCGGTATGGCCTTCACACCTAGCCGGCTTATGAACCAGCTTAAAGCAGCATACGACCCGCCAAACGCTGAACATCATTGATACACGCCGGTTTAGCCAAAGAAATGATTGCCTTGACCTTCTTCGGGTTAGCCTGGATACCTCTATTAGAAACTAGAAAACCCAAAAGCTTGCCCACTAGTACTCCAAAAACACACTTAGCTGGGTTAAGCATCATCTTGTAGACCCGGAGGTTATCAAAGGTTTCCTTCAGATCGTCTATCACGGTCTCCTTTTATCTGGACTTCACTACAATGTCATCCACATAAGCATGAACATTGCGCCCAATCTGACTGTGAAGACAGTTCTGCACACACCGCTGATAAGTCGCCTGGGCACTCTTAAGCCCAAAAGGCATAGATACATAGTAGAAGGCTCCAAATGGAGTAATAAAAGCCGTCTTCTCCTAGTCCTTAACCGCCATTTTGATCTGATGATACCCAGAATAAGCATCCAAAAAACTCAAGCGTTCACAACCTGCCATAGCATCAATGATTTGATCAATACGAGGAAGAGCGAAAGGCTCAGTCGGACAAGCCTTGTTTAAGTCCATGTAATCCACACACATACGCCAGGTGCCGTTCTTTTTAAGCACGAGCACCGGGTTAGCCAACCACTCTGGATGGAAGACTTTGATAATGAACCTGGCCGCCAAGAGCCGGGCCACTTCCTCACCAATAGCCTCACACCTTTCTTCATTGAACCGCCGAAGAAACTGCCTGACCGGCTTAAACTTTGGATCAATATTGAGAGTGTGCTCAGCGAGTTCTCTCGGTACACCCGGCATGTCAGAAGGTTTCCATGCAAAGATGTCCCGGTTCTCACGGATGAACTCGATGAGTGCGCTTTCCTATTTAGGATCCAGATTAGCATTGATATTGAACTGCTTAGATGAGTCCCCTGGGACAAAATCAACAAGCTTGGTTTCATCAGCCGATTTAAACTTTAACATCAGCTCATGTTCTGTGGTTGGCTTCTTCACGGATGTCATGTTTGCCGGGTCAACATTGTCCCTATAGAACTTCAATTCCTCTGTCGCACACACAGATTCGGCATAGGCAGCATCGCCTTCCTCACATTCCAAGGCTATCTCCCGGCTCCCATGCACGGTGATAGTACCCTTATGACCCGGCATCTTAAGCTGCAGATAAGCATAACAAGGTCGCGCCATGAACTTGGCATAAGCCGGTCATCCAAATAGGGCGTGATATGGGCTCTTGATTTTGACCACTTCAAAAGTTAACTTCTCAGCCCTAGAATCATTCTCATCTCCAAAGGCTACCTCCAGCTCAGTCTTACCCACTGGATACGCCGACTTATCAGGCACTACTCCATGGAAAACAGTGTTAGACATCTTAAGGTTTTTATCAGTCAACCCCATACGCCGGAAAGTCTCATAATAGAGGATGTTGACGCTACTGCCTCCGTCCATGAGGACCTTAGTGAATTTATATCCACCAACTTGAGGCGCCACCACTAAAGCCAAGTGACCCGGATTGTCAACCCGGGGAGGGTGATCTGCCCTACTCCACAGAATGGGCTGCTCAGACCATCTTAAATAACAAGGAATTGCCGGCTCAATAGCGTTTACAGCCCTCTAATGGAGCTTCTGGTCCCGTTTGTAGAATCTGGTGGTGAACACATGATACTGTCCACTGTTCAACTGCTTTGGGTTTGTCTGATATCCAGACTGCTGCTGCTGCTGACTTCCCTAACCAGATTGCTGGTTATAGCCACCTTGATTTCCTTGAAAGCCTTAAAAGCCGGAATTTGAACCGCCGCCCGGGCCGTGAAAATTGCCGCCACTAGAGCCATTGCCCGGCCCATGACTATCGTCGAACATGTTAGAGTTTTTGAAAGCCTTCTTGATCGTACAGTCTTTCCGTAGGTGAGTGGCTAGTTTCTGCTGAGTACCGTGCCTTGGACATGGCTCATTTAATAACTGCTCAAGAGTGGGACCTGACCCACCGGACCGAGGAGGTGGCCTCCCCTTACGCCGTTGATGGTTGCCTTGTGCATTGGCGTTAGCCACAAACTCCAAACTACCGTCAGCCTTACGTTTATTATTGCCTCCTTGATTCGCCGGGTTATGTTGCTGACTCTTACCATTGCCATTCTTCTTTCCCTTCCATGTCTTCTCCTTGTCAGACTCAGGATCCTTGGTACTATCAGAATCAGCGTACTTGACTAGCACCGCCATTAACTGACCCATCTCTTTACAATTGCACTTGAGCCGCCCCAGCTTCTGTTTCAAAGGCGTAAAACGACAATTCTTCTCCAACATTAAGACTACATCTTATCAGATGAATGTATTATGGCCTTGACCCGGCGCACCCAATGGGTTGTGGACTCACCTTCATCTTGCTTGCAATTAGTCAAATCCACAATTGACATGGGTTGCTTGCATGTGTCTTTGAAGTTCTGAATAAACCGGGCCTTCAACTCTGCCCACGAACTAATGGAGTTGGGTGGCAGCCCCTTCAACCAAGTGTGGGCTGTCCCATCTAACATCATGGTGAAGTACTTGGCCATTGCTGCATCACTGACTTCCAATAATTCCATGGCCATCTCATAAGTTTCAATCCATGTCCTGGGCTATAAATCGGCCGTATAATTAGGTACCTTTTGAGGCCCCTTAAAATCCTTGGGCAAACACTCATTACGCAGAGGCGGCACCAAACAAGGGACACCTCCAGTCCTCGCGGTTACGCCCGCCTCAACAGAAGTCATCGGATAAACCGGAAAAGACTGGTAAGCCGCCCGCTGAGCCACCTGCTGAACCGCCCGCTCAGCTTCTTGGCGTATCTTGTCCTGGTTAACCAAATTGAGAGCTCCATCACGCACCGGGTCATGCCTGCCCGACTGGTCCTGGCGCCGAGCGTTGCTTGAAACAGCTGCTGAATCCATGTGTCGGCTATAACTCGGACTCCGGCTTGGGGAAGGGGTCGAATGAACCCTGTTGCGGCTGTAAGAATATGCCATCTACTGTGCTAAAGCCGTCTGAAGAAGTTCTCTGACCCTTCGTGTTTCAACCACCATCGAAGAGTCTCCCTCCATCGGGAGAGCCACCAATCGTGTCGCCGCGGTGATCATGTTCTCCAAAGGGTTAGAATAATGACCCGGTGGCGTTGGTACATAATGAGGTGGAGCAGTATTCATCCGAGGAGGTTCCATCGCCCGTGGCTGACCCGGCGTCCCCGCCCCGGGTGTTGCAACGTGGTTTACCTCCGGCAGGTTACTGGGGCCTGCACCAGGTGTGCGGAAGAGGTTTCTAGGATCATATGTCGGAGGTAGACGGGATTGAGCCTTCTGGTGCCTTCTTCTCATGACCTCATTTGATGCATTCATTTTCATCGTAAGCTGAAAAGCCTTGGGTTGAATCTGCTGTGCTCGAGCATCCAAAGCCGCCCGCTCTGTGGCCATCCTAACGTCCTCCGCTGCTTGGTTTTCCTTGGCTTGTGCTACCTCCTCATGTAACCGTGCCACTTCCGTATCATGTTGATCCTGATCCGCCGGAGTAACCACGGCGGTTAACAGGGCTCTCATCCTATCGATGAGTTCCATCAACACCTGAGCCGGCGGGCGCACAAGGCCTCCTGCCCTGGCTATCGCTGATCCGGAGGTTATCGCTGCCGCAGCCGTAGAGTTTTGAACGTGTTGCGTGCTAGCCATGAAGATCCCCGCTCTGCTCGATGGCTCAAAGGGGTCCGGAATACTGCTGCCATCGGAACAGCCCCCGAGCCCACCGTCTTGCAGCTGATACATGATACGTCTCCGTCGTATCTACTTTTCCAAACACTTTTGCTCTTGTTTTGGACTCTAACTTGCATGATTTGAATGGAACTAACCCGGACTGACGCTGTTTTCAGCAGAATTGCCATGGTGTTATTTTTGTGCAGAAATAAAAGTTCTCGGAATGACCTAAAAATCAAGGAAGAATTATTTTGGAATTTATAAAAAATATTGGTGAAAGAATCAAGGCCAGGGGGCCCACACCATGTCCACGAGGGTGGGGGCACGCCCCCCAGCCTCGTGGGCCCCCTAGAGCTCCACCGACCTCAACTCCAACTCTATATATTCACGTTCGGGGAGAAAAAATCAGAGAGAAGGATCCATCGCGTTTTACAATACGGAGCCGCCACCAAGCCCTAAACTCTCTCGAGAGGGCTGATCTGGAGTCCGTTCGGGGCTCCGGAGAGGGGAATCAGTCGCCATCGTCATCATCAACCTTCCTCCATCACCAATTTCATGATGCTCACTGCCGTGCGTGAGTAATTCCATCATAGGCTTGCTGGACGGTGATGGGTTGGATGAGATTTATCATGTAATCGAGTTAGTTTTGTTAGGGTTTGATCCCTAGTATCCGCTATGTTCTGAGATTGATGTTGCTATGACTTTGCTATGATTAATGCTTGTCACTAGGGCCCGAGTGACATGATTTCAGATCTGAACCTATTATGTTTTCATCAATATATGAGAGTTCTTGATCCTATCTTGCAAGTCTGTTGTCACCTATTATATGTTATGATTCGTTAACCCTGAAGTGACAATAATCGGGATACTTACCGGTGATGACCGTAGTTTGAGGAGTTCATGTATTCACTATGTGTTAATGCTTTGGTCCGGTACTCTATTAAAAGGAGGCCTTAATGTCCCTTAGTCTCCACTAAGACCCCGCTACCACGGGAGGGTAGGACAAAATATGTCATGCAAGTTCTTTTCCATTAGCACGTATGACTATATTTGGAATACATGCCGACATTACATTGATGAACTGGAGCTAGTTCTGTGTCACCCTAGGTTATGACTATTACATGATCGATCGCATCCGGCATAATTCTCCATCACCGATCCAATGCCTACGAGCTTTTCATATATTGTTCTTCACTTATTTTCTTTTCCGCTGCTACTGTTACAATCACTACAAAACACGAAAAATATTACTTTTGCTACCGTTACCACTACTATCATATTACTTTGCTACTAAATACTTTGCTGCAAATATTAAGTTATCCAGGTGTGGTTGAATTAACAACTCAGCTACTAATACTTGAGAATATTCTTTGGCTCCCCTTGTGTCGAATCAATAAATTTGGGTTGAATAATCTACCCTCAAGAACTGTTGCGATCCCCTATACTTGTGGGTTATCAAGACTATTTTCTGGCGCCGTTGCTGGGGAGTATAGCTCTATTCTTTGAGTCACTTGGGATTTATATCTTCTTATCATTATGAAGAACTTGTAAGATCAAAGAACCAAGATTTTTCCCTCAACTACGTGGAGAGGTAAGGAAGTGCCATCTAGCTCTGCACTTGATTCGCCTTCTGTTCTGAGTAAGCTTGTGACACCTAAACCTGCTTCTGTTATTAATTCTGATATGTCGCATGTTATTGATGATGCCACTTCTGCTATGCACGATACTTATGATGAAACTACTTCTATGCTTGATACTACTGTGCCACTTGGTGAATTTCTTGATGAACAACTTGCTAGGGCTAGAGAGAATGAAATTATTGAAACTGATAATATTGATGAAAGTGATGATGAAAATTCTCCCCCTAGATATGAATTACCTGTTGCTCCTGTGGGTTATGTTATGGATGAAGAAACTGCTAGCGACTTTCTTGCTTGCAATGATAGGAGTGATCTTAAGAAACTATTAGCTAAGCTGAAACAAAAATCTCTGAATGCTAGAATGAAATATGATCCTGCTTATGCTACTTCACCTTTCTTTGTTACTGATAAGGATTATGAATTCTCTGTCGATCCTGATATAATTACTTTGGTTGAATCTTATCCTTTCTATGGCTATGAATCTGAAACTGTTGTGGCACATCTTACTAAATTAAATGATATAGCCAACATGTTCACTAATGACGAGAAAACTCACTACTACTATATCCTTAAAATATTTCCGTTCTCATTAAAGGGTGATGCTGAGACATGGTTTAATTCTCTTGATCCTGGTTGTGTGCGTAGTCCCCAAGATATGATTTATTACTTCTCTGCTAAATATTTCCCTGCTCATAAGAAATAAGCTGCTTTAAGGGAAATATATAATTTTGTGCAAATTGAAGAAGAGAGTCTCCCACAAGCTTGGGGGAGGCTTCTCCAATTACTTAATGCTTTGCCTGATCATCCTGTCAAGAAAAATGAAATAGTTTATATCTTTTATAATGGACTAAACGATGCTTCCAGAGACCACCTGGATAGTTGTGTTGGTTGTGTTTTCAGGGAAAGAACTATTGATCAAGCTGAAATTCTATTGAATAATATGTTGACTAATGAAAACAATTGGACACTTCCTGAACCAACTCCTAAGCCAACTCCGAAGAAAAGGGGTATTCTATTTCTAAGTCCTGAAGATATGCAAGAGGCAAAGAATCTATGAAAGAAAAAGGTATTAAAGCTGAAGATGTTAAGAATTTACCTCCTATTGAAGAAATACATGGTCTTAATTTGCCGCCTGTTGAAGAAATACATGGTCTTGATAACCCGACACAGGTAGTAAAGGTAAATTCTCTCTATAGATATGATAAAGTTGAAATCCCTCTTACTAAGTTTGCTAGCCAATGCTTAGATGAGTTCGATAAATTTATGGTTAAGCAAGAAGATTTTAATGCTTATGTAGGTAGACAATTGAAACATAATGCTTATATGATTGAACGCTTGAGTGATTATATGGCTAGTGTTAAAGGTGAACTTAAACTTATTAGTAAACATGCTTCTATGCTTACCACTCAAGTAGAACAAGTACTTAAAGCTCATAATGATTTGCTCAATGAATTAAATAGTAAGAATAATGACTTTGCTATTAGAGTTGCAACTAGAGGGGGTAAAGTGACTCAGGATCCTTTGTATCTTGAGGGCCACCCTAAGAGAATTGAGCAAGATTCTCAGAGAATTAATATTGATGCGCCTAGTCCTTCTAAAAGGAAGAAAAGGAAAAATGATCGGACTTTGCACACTTCTAGTGAACCTGTTGTTGACACACCTGAGAATCCCAATGATATTTCTATTTCTGATGCTGAAACACAATCTGGTAATGAACATGAACCTAGTGATAATGTTAATTATGATGCTCATGTTGATGCTCAACCTAGCAATAATAATGATGTAGAAAGTGAACCTGTTGCTGATCTTGATAACCCACAATCAAAGAATCAATGTTATGATAAGAGAGACTTTGTTGCTAGGAAGCACGGTAAAGAAAGAGAACCATGGGTTCAGAAACCCATGCCTTTTCCTCCTAAACCATCCAAGAAAAAGGATGATGAGGATTTTGAGCGCTTTGCTAAAATGATTAGACCTATCTTTTTGCGTATGCATTTGACTGATATGCTTAAAATGAATCCTTATGCTAAATATATGAAGGAAATTGTTACAAATAAGAGAAAGATACCGGAAGCTGAAATTTCCACCATGCTTGCTAATTATACTTTTAAGGGTGGAATACCAAAGAAACTTGGAGATCCAGGAGTACCAACTATACCATGCTCCATTAAAAGAAACTATGTTAAAACTGCCTTATGTGATCTTGGAGCCGGTGTTAGTCTTATGCCTCTCTCTTTATATCGTAGACTTGATTTGAATAAGTTGACACCTACTAAAATATCTTTGCAAATGGCTAATAAATCAACTGCTATACTTGTCGGTATTTGTGAGGATGCGCCTGTTGTGGTTGCAAACGTTACTATTTTAACGGACTCTGTTATTCTTGATATTCCCGAGGACGATAGTATTTCTATTATTCTTGGAAGACCCTTTTCGAATACTGCAGGTGCTGTTATTGATTGCAACAAAGGCAATGTTAATTTTCATGTTAATGGCAATGAGGATATGGTACACTTTCAAAGGAAACAACCTCAAGTTCATAGTATAAACTCTATCGGAAAAATTCCATCGATTATTTTTGGAGGTTTTGAATTTCCTCTACCTACTGTCAAGAAGAAATATGATATTCTTATTATTGGGGACGTGCATATCCCCATTGAGGTAACATAGTGTTATTCGAAATTTCTCCGGTTTCATGTTACTCGAAATGAGTTTGTTAACAAGACCTGATCAACCTTGTTATTGGATTCCTTTTGATGAACATGAGATGGATTAAGTTAGAAAACACAATTTTCTATACACTTTTTTTACTTTCTGTTATTTAGTTGAAATAAAGAAAAAAATAGTATATTCTGTCTGTTTTTTGAATTATCCGCGCAATAAAAAATACCCTGAAAATAAAAGTTCTCCAAATGCCCTGAAATTTAAATATGATGTTTTTTGGAATATTTAAGAATATCTGGCACTGAGAACTCATCAGGGGGAGCAAGAACCTGGCCACGAGGGTCCAGGGCGCGCCCACCCCCTGGGCGTGCCACCTGCCTCATGGGCCCATGCTGGCTCCCCTCCACTTATTCCAGCTACCACACACTCCTTCCTACCAAAAAATCACTATCCATCTCAAACCCGAGTTCAAGCTCATCTTGTCGCCATTTTCGATCTCCTAGCTTGAAGCTCCATTCACAAAACTGCTTTGGGGGATTGTTCTTTGGTATGTGAGTCCTCCAATGGTCCAATTACTTTTTTGTTCCAATGCTTTATTCATTGCAAATTTTTGTTGCTTAGGTGACCCTGTTCTTGATCTTGCATGTCAAATTTATATGGTCAAAAGTAGTTTCAATGCATGATATAGCCTCTAGGCATTTGTCGGATTAGTTACTATCAATTTTGTTGAGTTTGGATCACTTTTATTTTGAAGTTACTAAAAATTTCAGAAATTTTTCAAAGGAAGAAATATGTTTAGGAAAATGTACCAAGGTGGTTCTTCAAGGAAGCAAGAACCCATGCTCATAATGCGTGAGCTGGACGATGAACCACCGAGGGATGCTCAAGTGTGGCCTTGTGAATGGCCGTCAGAGCATTTCATGATCCAAGCAGGAATTAAAGAGGAATTTGATGCATATGTACGTAATGCTGATCTGGAGAGCTTCAAGGAAGATAAGTGCCATCAATACCTCTATTTAACCGATTCATTTGTGAGAAGGTTTAAATTTTCATCATCACGCAATTCTCAGACTGTCCTATTTGGTATTTATGATAAATCTTATACCATGGACTTAGAAGATTTTAACACTGCTTGTAAACTCCCATAGTGGGGTAATGTTAGTGAACCTCGCAAATCTGAATTTAGAGATTTTCTTGCTAGTATCACAGTGGGGGAATCTAGAGATATAACAAAGGCCACCATAGGGAGCATTCATTTTCCTTCTATACATTATTTTGCTCCCTTCATAGGAAGGTGCATAAACGGTAAATATGAAGCATGTCACATGTGTGTACTTGATCTTAGTGTTTTCAGGAGCGTTGTATTAGGAGATAGACAATATAACTTGGGGGCCATTGTTGCACGTAGGTTGCATAATAATCGTATTCATGGAGATTTCTTTGGTGGAATTTATGCAACTCATATAGCTAACTTTCTTGAGATACCCATACGTGGAGATGATATTGAGTTGCCTCCTTCTTATTTAGATTATGATGCTATGGTTCGTCATCAGTTTGTTGAGAGGAACAATTAGTTCCTCCAGTACCGACTAATCTTTGACAGACGATGCACCTATCACGTCGCTCTCCATGCTCCTACTTTCTTTGACTTTCAGGAAAAGGGGAGATATGTTATAACTAGGGAGGAGGCGACCGAGTACGAGAGGAGGGCGGAGACAGCTCGCCTCCAAGCCGCAGCTCGTCAGGCAATTACCGCTGCATCTTAGTACGACCCCAACTACAACTTTGGATATCCGCCAGGCCAGCCGTGGTCATAGACCAACTTAGGCCAAAAGCCGAAGCTTGGGAAGTTACGTATTTCTCACTGACATTACATTTATGTTCACACACTCATGCTAGTTGTCGGTGCTCATACTTTCTCATTGTAATATCCATGCTAGTTTATTTTCCTTTTCATGCTTTCTTCTTGTGTGTTTGATAAACCTTAGAAAAACCAAAAAAATAGTTGTAGCTTTTAGCTAGTTTACTTTTCATGTATTAGTAGTAATTAAAAAGAAAAGCCAAAAAGATTTCACGTTCTTCTTTTGCTTGTTGGGAGCTTTCCCATGTAAATAGTTTTATTTCTTTTCTTGTTCTTCGGGGCTCGAGAGGAGAAGACCATAATGAAAATGTTGAGTGGCTCTCATATGCATTATTGTTGATCTAACAAAGAGCCCATATTACCTTGTCTTCTCTCTTGAATTGAATGCTTGTAGATTCTTACTTAGTCCAATGCACGTGCACTATTATTATTTTCCACACTATTCGGTCGTGCAAGTGAAAGGCAATAATGATGATTATAGGATGAACTTATTGAGATGAGAAAAGCTGGTATGAACTTGACCTCTCTTGTTTTTGTAAATATGATTAGTTCATCATTCCAGATTCAGCCTATTATGAATAAACATGCTTGCAATGACAATTAGAGATTATAGTTGCTTATGCCATGCTTAATTAGCTAGGAGTTTATAATGGTTTACCTTGCGTGCCAACATGCTATTAAAATGGTTGTGATGTGGTATGATAGGGTGGTATCCTCTTTTGAACGATTCGAGTGGCTTGGCTTGGCACATGTTCACACATGTACTTGAAACAAAATCAAGATAGCCTCTATGATCTTTATGTTCATGGTGCATTATATCCTACTCATGCTTGCATTCTGTGTTGATTAATTTTATTGCATGTTCATGACTATTGTCGCTCTCTAGCTGGTCGCTTCCCAGTCTTTTTCTAGCCTTCACCTATACTAAGCGGGAATACTGCTTGTGCATCCAACTCCATAAACCCCAAAGTTATTCCATATGAGTCCACCATACCTACCTATACACGGTATCTACCTGCCGTTCCAAGTAAATTTGTATGTGCCAAACTCTAAACCTTCTAATAAACATTCTATTTTGTATGCTCGAATAGCTCATGTATCAACTAGGGTTGTCTGTATCTTCCATGCTAGGTGGGTTATGCTCAAGAGGAGTGGACTCCGCTCCTCACTCACGAGAACATGGCTGGTCACCGGGATGCCCAGTCCCATGCTTTATGCAAATCAAATCAAAATAACTACAAACAAAACTCCCCCAGGATTGTTGTTAGTTGGAGGCACTCGTTGTTTCGAGCAAGCCATGGATTGATGCTTGTTGGTGGAGGGGGAGTATAAACTTTACCATTCTGTTTGGGAACCGCCTATAATGTGTGTAGTATGGAAGATATCGAGATCTCTCGGTTGTTTTGTTGACAATGAAAGTATACCGCTCAAAATATTATTCATATCTATTTCAAAATCGAGCTCTGGCACCTCTACAAATCCCTGCTTCCCTCTGCGAAGGGCCTATCTATTTACTTTTATGTTGAGTCATCATCCTCTTATTAAAAAGCACCAGTTGGAGAGCACCGCTGTCATTTGCATCCATTATTGTTAGTTTACATTGAATATGACTTGACTGGATCTCTTTTACCATGAATTACAATGTCTAGTCAGTCCTTGATCTATAAAGGTGCTCTGCATTTATGTTTTGCGGTCTTAGAAAGGGCTAGCGAGATACCATCCTGTTATCTCATATTATGATTGTTTTGAGAAAGTGTTGTCATCTGAGATTTATTATTATTGCTCGCTAGTTGATTATGCCATTCATATGAGTAAACATGAGACCTAAATGTTATTATGAATATGGTTAGTTCATAATCTTTGCTGAAAACCTGAATGCTGGCTTTACATATTTACAACAACAAGAACAAACAGAGTTTGTAAAAGTTTGTCTTTATCACTTTCAGTTTATCATCTGAATTGCTTGAGGACAAGCAAAGGTTTAAGCTTGGGGGAGTTGATACGTCTCCGTCGTATCTACTTTTCCAAACACATTTGCCCTTGTTTTGGACTCTAACATGCATGATTTGAATGGAACTAACCCGGACTGACGCTGTTTTCAGCAGAATTTCCATTGTGTTATTTTTGTGCAGTAATAAAAGATCTCGGAATGACCTGAAAATGAACGGAGAATTATTTTGGAATTTATAAAAAATACTGGCAAAAGAATCACGGCCAGGGGGCCCACAACCTGTCCACAAGGGTGGGGGCGCGCCTGCCCCCCTGGGGGCACCCCCCTGCCTCGTGGGCCCCCTGGGGCTCCACCGACCTCAACTCCAACTCTATATATTCACGTTCGGGAGAAAAAAATCAGAGAAAAGGATTCATCTCGTTTTACGATACGGAGCCGCCGCCAAGCCCTAAAATCTCTCGCGGGGGCTAATCTGGAGTCCGTTCAGGGCTCCGGAGAGGGGAATCCATCGCCATCATCATCATCAACCTTCCTCCATCACCAATTTCATGATGCTCACCGCCGTTCATGAGTAATTCCACCGTAGGCTTGCTGGACGGTGATGGGTTAGATGAGATTTATCACGTAATCGAGTTAGTTTTGTTAGGGTTTGATCCCTAGTGTCCACTATGTTCTGAGATTGATGTTGCTATGACTTTGCTATGCTTAATGCTTGTCACTAGGGACCTGAGTGCCATGATTTCAGATCTGAACCTATTATG
The DNA here is from genome assembly GCF_003073215.2 of Triticum urartu. Taxonomy (NCBI): domain Eukaryota; kingdom Viridiplantae; phylum Streptophyta; class Magnoliopsida; order Poales; family Poaceae; genus Triticum; species Triticum urartu. The sequence goes on from NC_053028.1 coordinate 405,938,980, forward strand.
TTTTCATCAATATATGAGAGTTCTTGATCCTATCTTGCAAGTCTATAGTCACCTATTATGTGTTATGATCCGTTAACCCCGAAGTGATAATAATCGGGATACTTACCGGGGATGACCGTAGTTTGAGGAGTTCATGTATTCACTATGTGTTAATGCTTTGGTCCGGTACTCTATTAAAAGGAGGCCTTAATGTCCCTGAGTTTCCATTAGGACCCCGCTACCACGGGAGGGTAGTACAAAATATGTCATGCAAGTTCTTTTCCATAAGCACGTATTACTATATTCGGAATACATGCCTACATTACATTGATGAACTGGAGCTAGTTCTGTGTCACCCTAGGTTATGACTGTTACATGATCGATCGCATCCGGCATAATTCTCCATCACCGATCCAATGCCTACGAGCTTTTCATATATTGTTCTTCGCTTATTTACTTTTCCGCTGCTACTATTACAATCACTGCAAAACACCAAAAATATTACTTTTGCTACCATTACCACTAATATCATATTACTTTGCTACTAAATACTTTGATGCAAATATTTTTATGTTATCCATGTGTGGTTGAATTGACAACTCAACTGTCGAATCAGTAAATTTGGGTTGAATACTCTACCCTCGAAAACTGTTGCGATCCCCTATACTTTTGGGTTATCAACACAGCGAATCTGTCTCACCCGTGGATGACTCGCCATTAGATTGAACGGCCGTCTCACCACGAGACACAGATCTTTCAGAAAGTTCCCCTCCATGGATGCATCCCACGAAGGCATGCTTCACAGACGGCTGAGCCCGGGCGGGTCTCGCATGCTGAGCCGTCTTGACGATGTCGATGCAGATGTCTGGCTCAGGGTCCGGCTCACCAATCCGGATGATGAAGTAGTGGACCCTGCCGAAGGGGTCCCGGTACCCGTACTCAATTGAGCCGGCGTTGGGGCCCTAGCCTGCGTCGTCGATGTAGAGCTTGCCGCGACGACTCTTGGTCATCCGGCCCACAGCGTATCCCTTGAGCCCTTCGAAGCTGCCCTTCAAGAACTCAAATCCACCGTGCGCCGGCCCCACGGTGGGCGCCAACTATCGTGGAATTGTCACGACAGATTTCCTAGTGAAAGGACTTAAGTGTGGAGCCATCGCAACTAGGAAGCTGAAAGGGGTTAAAACGGGACAAAGGACACGAGAGTTTATACTGGTTCGGCCACTTGCGATGAAGGTAAAAGCCTAATCCAGTTTGAGGTGGTATTACTTATGTTTCAATTGCTAGGGAGCGAATCCGCTTGACCTAGATTTTGATCTGTGTTTTCTTGTCCTGAACCACGTCCCGGGTCGTCCCTTTATATACAGAGGCTGACGCCCGGTGGCTCATAGAGTCCCGGCCGGCTCGTAAACATTGTCTGGCTTGGTTTCTAACTATTCCTGCCTTACAATACAAGTCATGTACATATGGCGGTTTATCTCTACGGGCCTTGAGCCGCCTTCGGGGCTGGGCCTTATACTAAGCCTATCTGTGAACCGCCGTGCAATCTTGGGCTTCATTATAGTGAATCGTCATAGGGATGACCCGGCCTCTCCTAGGCGGGTCATGCCTAATAGTTATATCCCCAACAACGTGCCAACATGCTATTAAAATGGTTGTGATGTGGTATGATGGGGTGGTATCCTCCTTTGAACGATTCGAGTGGCTTGACTTGGCACATGTTCACGCATGTAGTTGAAACAACATCAACATAGCCTCTACGATATTTATGTTCATGGTGAATTATATCCTACTCATGCTTGCATTTGGTGTTGATTATTTTTAATGCATGTTCATGACTGTTGTCGCTCTCTAGCCGGTCACTTCCCAGTCTCTTTCTAGCCTTCACCTCTACTAAGCGGGAATACTGCTTGTGCATCTAACTCCATAAACCCCAAAGTTATTCCATATGAGTCCACCATACCTTCCTATATACGGTATCTACCTGCCGTTCCAAGTAAATTTGTATGTGCCAAACTCTGAACCTTCAAATAAACATTCTGTTTTGTATGCTCGAATAGCTCATGTATCAACTAGGGATGTCTATGTCTTCCATGCTAGGCGGGTTATTCTCAAGAGGAGTGGACTCCGCTCCTCACTCACGAGAAAATGACTGGTCACCGGGATGCCCAGTCCCATTCTCAAATCAAATCAAAATAATTGCAAACAACCCCCCCCCCCCGGATTGTTGTTAGTTGGAGGCACCCATTGTTTCGGGCAAGCCATGGATTGATGCTTGTTGGTGGAGGCGGGAGTATAAACTTTACCATTCTGCTTGGGAACCGCCTATAATGTGTGTAGCATGGAAGATATCGAGATCTCTCGGTTGTTATGTTGACAATGAAAGTATACCGCTCAAAATATTATTCATCTCTATTTCAAAATCGAGCTCTGGCACCTCTACAAATCCCTGCTTCCCTCTATGAAGGGCCTATCCATTTACTTTTATGCTGAGTCATCATCCTCTTATTAAAAGCACCAGTTAGAGAGCACCGCTTTCATTTGCATGTATCACTGTTAGTTTACATTGAGTATGACTTGACTGGATCTCTTTTACCATGAATTACAATGTCTAGTCAGTCCTTGATCTTTAAAGGTGCTCTGCATTTATGTTTTGCTTTCTCAGAAAGGGCTAGCAGGATACCATCTTGTTATACCATATTATGATTGTTTTGAGAAAGTGTTGTCATCCGAGATTCATTATTATTGCTCGCTAGTTGATTATGCCATTGATATGAGTAAACATGAGACCTAAGTGTTATTGTGAATCTAGTTAGTTCATAATCTTTGCTGAAAACTTGAATGCTGGCTTTACATATTTACAACAACAAGAGCAAACAGAGTTTGTAAAAGTTTTTATTTATCACTTTCAGTTTATGAACTGAATTGCTTGAGGACAAGCAAAGGTTTATGCTTGGGGGAGTTGATACGTCTCCGTCATATCTACTTTTCCAAACACTTTTGCCCTTGTTTTGGACTCTAACTTGCATGATTTCAATGGAACTAACCTGGACTGACGCTGTTTTGAGCAGAATTGCCATTGTGTTATTTTTGTGCAGAAATAAAAGTTCTCGAAATGACCTGAAAATCCACGGAGATTATTTTTGGAATATATAAAAAATACAGGCGAAAAGATCCATGTCAGGGGGCCCACGCCCTGTCCATGAGGGTGGGGGCGCGCCTACCCCCTGGGAGCGCCCCCCTGATGCTCCACCGACGTCCATCTTGGCTCCATATATCACTTTCAGGGAGAAAAAAAATCAAAGGGAAGCATTCATCACGTTTTACGATACGGAGCCACCACCAAGCCCTAAACTCTCTTGGGAGGGCTAATCTGGAGTCCGTTCGAGGCTCCGGAGAGGCGAATCCGTCGCCATCGTCATCATCAACCTTCCTCCATCACCAATTTCATGATGCTCACCACCGTGCGTGAGCAATTCCATCGTAGGCTGGCTGGACGGTGATGGGTTGGATGAGATTTATCATGTAATCCAGTTAGTTTTGTTAGGGTTTGATCCCTAGTATCCATTATGTTCTGAGATTGATGTTCCTATGACTTTGCTATGCTTAATGCTTGTCACTAGGGCCTGAGTGCCATGATTTCAGATCTGAACCTATAATGTTTTCGTGAATATATGTGAGTTCTTGATCCTATCTTGCAAGTCTATAGTCACCTATTGTGTGTTATGATCTATTAAACCCGAAGTGACAATAATCGGGATACTTACCGGCGATGACCGTAGTTTGAGGAGTTCATGTATTCACTAAGTGTTAATGTTTTGGTTTGGTACTCTATTAAAAGGAGGCCTTAATATCCCTTAGTTTCCAATAGGACCCCGCTGCCACGTGAGGGTAGGACAAAAGATGTCATGCAAGTTCTTTTCCATAAGCACGTATGACTATATTCGGAATACATGCCTACATTACATTGATGAACTAGAGCTAGTTCTGTGTTACCCTATGTTATGACTGTTGCATGATTGATCGCATCCGACATAATTCTCCATCACTGATCCAATGCCTACGAGCTTTTCATTTATAGTTATTCACTTATTTACTTTTCCGTTGCTACTGTTACAATCACTATAACCAAAAATATTACTTTTGCTACCGTTACCTCTACTATCATATTACTTTGCTACTAAACACTTTGCTGCAGATATTAAGTTTCCATGTGTGGTCGAATTGACAACTCAGCTGCTAACACTTGAGAATATTCTTTGGATCCCCTTGTGTTGAATTAATAAATTTGGGTTGAATACTCTACCCTCGAAAACTGTTGCGATCCCCTATACTTGTGGGTTATCACGCGCCACCCTTGAGCCCAAGGGTTTCCGACGCCGTCAGCCACATCAAAACCAAGGCTCAGGAGGCACCTCCATGGTGGCATTCAGATCTTTGTAGAGATCATAAATACGCAAGATCGGATGAGAACTAGAAGACGACGATCCTTGGCGAGATCCTTGCCAAGAAAATCCACGAGACCCCCGGCAAGATCCTTGCCGGGGACGACCGTAGTGCCACGGCAGGACCTTTGCCGGGCCCTCGGCAAGACCCTTACCGAGGACATCTACGGGGCCGCAGCCAGGCCCACGTCTGCCAAGACTCCATCGCCCCTCCCATGCAGCTGCCAGCTCAACCTGTTGGGCGGGCATCTGCGTGGCAGCATGCGGCCTCCAGACCGACTCAGCAAGCACGTGCGTGGTGGCATGCAGATCTTCGTGAAGGCTCCGCAATCACGCCAGCCCAGCAGCCAGCCAACATGGCGCTACAACGCCTCATCAGCTCGGACGCGCGTCGGAGCCAGGCGAGGCGGCAACAGCTGGGACGAGCTTCCTTGTCCCCCCTTGATAAAGCAAAAGGGGCACGTCGTCAGCGCATTAAATGCGTTTGTCCGACGGTGCTGGAGGATAGACTCTGCCGCGATGCACCTTTCCACCTCCTGTGTGCCCCTGTGGTGACCCCTTTTGTCTATAAAAGGAGGCCCGAGGCTTGCTGGAGGGGGATTCGGATCCTTGAACTAGAGAGACACCGCAGCTAGTTCAAGAGCTCAAGAACACTCAAATATAAATCAAAGTAGGACTAGGGTATTATGTGTCTCCACGGCCCATACCTGGGTAAACGATCCTTGTGCTGACCGCTAGACTCGCTCTTTGTACAACCCCGCGCCTGCCAACCGTAGAAGGGATCCCAGTGACCCCATAGGTGCTGTTTCCCACTGACATCTCTGACGCCAAATCGAGCCACCGGCCAGACACCCTTTGCCCTGGTATACGGGGCGGAAGAAGTCCTCCCCACGGAACTCACATACGAGGCACCTCGAGTGCTCGCTTATGACGAGCTTGAGAAAGAGCACTTGCGGCAAGATGACACAACGCTCCTTGAGGAAGATCGTCTTCGGGCGGATGTGAGAGCAGCGTGCTACCATAGCCGCAATGTCCATGCCCGAAGCTTTGAGGAAGGCGACCTTGTTCTTCGGTGCATTCAATCGGCCAAGAATTCCAACAAGTTGACGCCAAAGTGGGAAGGCCCTTATCAGGTAAGACGAGTCACCAGGCCCGGCGCAATCCACCTGCAGACCGAAGATGCTATCCAGTGAGCAACTCCTGGAACATCGAACATCTTTGCAAGTTTTACCCATAAGGCGTGGTTGTCGCCCCCCCCCCCCCCCCCCAAGCCACCTTTTGTACGAGCCTTGCCGGTAAGGCATGTAACCCTCTGTACAAAGCCAGGCGCAGACCCTGAGCATAAATAAATGAAGCGCTGGCGCCCTAAGTTTTAGTATGCATGATAGTTTGAGTCTCTCCCTCGGTTAGGGTCAATAGTGCTTAGCGGCGGCTAACCCCTAGCATACAGGTCAAGTGTGCGACTCTCTGTTCCTTTCCATCCTCTTTGGTTCACATGGTACATGGACAGTTCTACTGAGCTATTTGGAAGAAAGAGAACATGCCGACGCCCCGACCCCGACAAGCCAAGGTTGTCGGAGGCTGCAGGTCTAAGGATCCAATCACGGCAAGCCAAGGTTGCCGGGGGCTGCGACATCAGATAAGTATTTCTCCCCCACTCTGTGCCCCCGTATGAACCTTGAACGTATAAGACTTCGCTCGCTCTTATACCATCTTGCTCCCTCTGTCCCGTGTCTGAAAACCTTACTTTGGGCCAAAACTTGGTTGTAGTGCGGTGAGGAGAGGGCGAGCGAGGGGCCTAATCCTACTCGGCCCCTACCTCTGCCAAGGGCATGAGTGTAGCCGAGCCATAGAGCAGGAGAATGGCAAGGCCTGTTGCCGGGATGCAATGTTTATCTTAAGATAACTAGGACGCGTTCCTCGGTGTGGCCCTCGCCCACGCGCAAGCAAAACTCGGCAAACACCCTTCTTTTCCTACCAAGGACCATAGGCTTACCAACTAAAAAAAGATAAGTGCCCCATGATCCCCGTTCTTGCCCTTTTCCTCCCAGGTGCGGCAGGTGAAGGCAAAAAGAAGGCGACGGGGAATGCGCCGATGGACAGCTTGATGAGGAAGGCCCTCGGCAGGGCGCATGGCCGAGGGAGGGGCGGCGCGGTCAGTCAGAGTTGGTGTTCCTCCGCTTGACACCCTCGTCGTCGTTGTCGCTGTCCTCCTCGTCACTCCCTCTTGAGGAAGAGCCTTCTTCATCGAAGGAGCTCTCCACCCAGCACTTCAGGCGAGTTCCAGAGTCTCCAAAGACCTTTACGGAGAGCACGCCGTTCCCCATTAATTTGAAATAGAGAACGAGCCCCACCATTAGGCTGCGGATACGAGCAAAAGTCTTCCATCCGCGATGAAGATACATGACGTGAGGGGCGAGAAAGTCAATGTTGACCTGCGTGCCACCGTTCCCGCAGCCCCTCATATGCAACCTTCAGGGTCGGGCGGATCAAGCTCCATCTCCCGAGAAAATGGCGCAGGAAGACGAAGGCGACAGCGCGGTGGCCGACGCAGCCTGATGAAGAACTCACGAGGCTGGTCCCCGACGTGGCCCTCCATTGGGGGAGGCATCGCTGAGGCGGAGGCAAGGCCGGTGCGCCGCCCCGTCCCCCTCTTCCCCGAGCGCCACGCCGACCTCGGCCTTGCCCCCTCCCCCTTCCTCTCATGGCCGGCTCTGCTGCTGCGAGCTCTTGGGAAGGAGGAACGCGTTGTCGAGCAGAGACCCTCACCGCCACTCACTACAAAAAAAGACACATCCGTGACATTTTGGGCCAAACAAATTTTTTTTCTGTCATACATATGACACTTCTATGAAGATAATTGTGACAAAACCCGGTATCATCATAGATGTGGTGGGCTTCTACTTCTATGACAAAAAAATCATGACAGAAAATGGGCTTTTCATCCTAGGCGGGCCGGAGACGCAGCTTCATGACATTCTTTGGCCGTCCATGACGGAAAAAACCGTGGTAGAAGCGAGGGGGAGGAAAATTGTGGTAAAACCGGTGGGAGGTCGGGGGCCGAGCGATGCGCGTTTCTCTCGTACATGTACGCGCGTGTGTGCGAGGCGTTGGCTCTAACTGAACCCGAGCGAGGCGTTGGGATCTAACTGAACCCGAGCGATTGCACTGCAGGCTACGCGTTACTAAACCCGAGCGATCAATCGATGGCTGTTAACTGAACCCGATCGAGTGATTCCTTCGCTACTGCTGCTAACTGAAGCCGATCGATTGGATGAACAGTGAGCGTTGCGGGGGGAGGGGGGATGGATGAATAGTGAGCGGTGGAGTTGCCTCTGGATGAACATGACCCCGTGGTGTGGAGGGCTGGATGAACAGTAGACGGTGGAGGGGTGCCCGTGGAGGGGTGGTTGAACAGGACCCCGTGGTGTGGAGGGCTGGATGAACAGTAGACGGTGGAGGGGTGCCCGTGGAGGGGTGGTTGAACAGGACCCCGTGGTGTGGAGGGCTGGATGAACAGTAGACGGTGGAGGGGTGCCCGTGGAGGGGTGGTTGAACAGTAGCCGGTGGAGTAGCACGCGGTGGAGGCTGGATGAACAGGAGCCCGTGGAGGCTAGAGGAGGTCGACGGTAGCCCGTGGAGGCTGGAGGAGGTCGACGGTGGAGATGAACAATATCCCGATGAGTCCCGTTTTGTGGTACGCCACACCCCTCCCGATGAACAGGACCCCCGTTTCGACCGTAGTGCTCCAACACAAGTCCGTTTTGTCCGCTTTGCGGTACGCCACACCCCTCCCGGTCAACAAGACCCCTGTTTCGACCGTAGGAGGTCCGTTTCCTCTGTTTTGCGGTATGCCACACCCCTCCCAATCAACAGGACCTCGTTCCGAACATAGGAGGTCTATTTCCTCCGTTTTGCGGTACGCCAGGCCTCGTTTCCACCGCCTTCCGTCCAAGCCCTCCCGATGAACACGACCACGCATTCCGTTCCGACCCAGCCGGTTGGCTCCCACACGTTCCGTTGCCTCCCGATGAACACGACGCATTCCGTTAACTCCCCATGAACACGACGCATTCTGTTGCCTCCCCATGAACACGACACATTCCGTTGCCTCCCCATGAACATGACGACGACACTGTTTCTCCGTTCTGACCCAGCCATGTACACGAGCCCTGGCCGTATGTATGCGCGAGTAGGCGTTCGAGACCCCGCCCGTATGTACACATACGTGGCCGTATTTTCTTTCTTGCACCCTGGCCGTTGTACGTACGTGTACATGCTACGTGCGCACCTCTACTACGACACATACGCGCCTCTACTACGACACATGCGCACCTCTACATCCACCAGTATACATGTATGTACACATTCGCGACTAGAATGACAATGCTACGTACGCTTCGACCAGGTGGGTCCCGACTGTCAGCCACTTTCTTGCGTGTGAAGATGTAGCTGGTGGGTCCCAGCAGTCAGGGGGGAAACTTTTTTTTTTGCAAAATACGGTGGCCCGTCCGGTGGCTTCCCGCTGTCAGGTGGAGGAATAATTATTTTGCACGTAATAAGGAGGCACTTCCTTGCTGCGGCCGTGGACCCAGATGTCAGCCTCTTCACGTACAGTCCACGTTCGATGGAAGCCGTTCCTGACCACATTGACCACGCCGTGCCGAGAGCACCAGGGCGATGGACGATGGCGAGGCCTAGGAAGGGGACGATGCGGAGCCGGGGAAGACGCGGCAGTGGATGCCCACGCGTAGAGGAGTACGAGGGTTCACTGGTTCGCTGTGGTGTGAGGCTGTCGTCGCCGCAGAATAACAGGGGGTGTGGGTGAGTAGAGGGATGGCCTGGCTAGCGATGGGAGTAGTAGGGGGCGGTGAGGCCTCCGCCGCATCGCAGCCGTCCACGGGAGGCAGGAGCACGAGGCACGACCGGCGCTGGTTTTGGCGGCTGGAGCAAGAAGACCAGAGGTTGAAGAATCACTACGGCCGTTGGATGGACATCGTACGGTCACTCGAGCTAGAATCGTGCATATTGACTAAGTTGACAAAGCCCTCCGTCTCCGTCAACTTAGTAGGCCCACAAGTCAGCCTGCCACTATACTGGGTCCCAGCTAACAAGGGGAGTATTCATTTTTTTGTGCGTAATAAGGAGGCACTTCCTTGCGTGCGAAGATATAGCTGGTGGGTCCGAGCTGTCAGCGGCGGTAACGTTTTTTCGTGAAATACAGAGGCCCTTTCGGTGGGTCCCTGATGTCAGGTGGAGGAATCATTATTTTTCACGTAATAAGGAGGCATTTCCTTGCGTGCGGCCGTGGACCCAGCTGTCAGCCTCTCCACGTACAATCCACTTCAGATGCATGTCGGTCGTTGACCATGTTGACCAGGCGCGCCGAGAGCACCAGGGCGGTGGATGACGTCGAGGCCTAGGAAGGGAACGACACGGAGGCAGGGAAGACTCGGCAGTTGTTTCCCACGCGGAGGGGAGTACGACTGTACGAGGGTTTACTGGTTCATCTGCCGTCGCCGGAGAATAACAGCAGGTGTGGGTGAGTAGAGGGATGGCTAGGCCAGCGATGGGAGTACGGTGGGGCGGTGAGGCCTGCGCTGCAGTAGAGCCGGCCACGGGAAGGAGGGAGCAGGCAGTCCCGCCGGTGCTTGTTTGAGCGGCTGGAGCAGGAAGAGCTGTAGCGACCCGACCCGAATGGGTCAAGTCTCTGTGCTTACGTGTCATCCCTGGATCGGTATGCTGACACACACAGTACTCGAAGGATTTATAACAGAGGTAAATCACATGTATAAAGTAACGTAAATACTATTACCTCAATCCAAATAGCGGAAGCAACAAGGTTGTGGAATCCCATCAACACCAACGGCAAAGTTGAGTGTAGAAATCGTAACCCTAACGTATCACTTACTCGTCGAAAGAAACCTGCAACATAAGACGTTGCAGCCCGAAACGGGTCAGTACATTGAATGTACTGGCAAATTCACACCATAGAGAAAATGATGAACAATGGCTACCACTATATGCATATTTGGCTGGTGGAAAGCTCTATGGTTATAAGGTTTTTGCGTAAAGCCAATTTTTCCCTACTGCAAAGGAATAAGTTTATTTAACTATCATGGTGGTTGTTAAACATTGAGAATGGTTGACAGCATTCTCAATCCCAATTAAAAATAATTAAAACCCAACAACATTAATTAGAAGTAACGTGATGAGATTCACATGATATTCAAGTACTAGATACTCAAGTTGTCCATAACCGGGGACACGGCTAATCATGATTAGTTTGTACACTCTGCAGAGGTTTGCGCACTTTTCCCCACATGACTCGATCGCCTCCGTTTGCTTTCTCACACTACACGGTGTTTGAGAAACGGATGACTGAGACATAGTCTTTCAGAAGCGCTAGCACCTTACATGTGGGGTAGACCGTACCACCTACAACCGCTACATCTGCTAGTCCACCCCGTAAGAGTTCGCACAACTTAGTCAACTATGCCAGAGCCCATAGTAGCATGTGGCTGCACACGGAAGTTTCTAGCATGAAAGATCTTATGATCCCTTTGAGCCTGGGTGGCGGTCCAAAAAAAACAGGCAAGTCCTGATAGACATCAGGTGCCTCAATCCACCCAGATGTGTGTTTAAGTTGCCACCTTAGATAAACCATTAAAATTATCAACTCACATCTGTCATGGATATCACTCACCCAATCCACGTCTACTATCATAGCATGGCATAATAAGCAAACGTAGAAGTAACTCCCAAAGGTTTCATAATAATACAGGTAATAGGTACTACCTCATCTACTTCCCATCCCACAGTTTAATTAGATCCTAATCATGCAATGTGTGAGGATTGATCTAATGCAATAAAACTGGGTTGTAGAAAAGGTATGATCAAAGTGTGAACTTGCCTGCAATGTTGATGAAGATGATTCACACTCAAAACTCGTGATAGATCTACTCGTCACACTCCGGTCAATCTATCGTAAGCAAACAATAGTAACCACACAATAAGTACTCATCTAATGCACAAGTAAAACTCGACGAGTGAACGAACCAGAAGGTTCAACTTAAGAACTCCGGTTGCAAAGAAAGAAGGAACCGAACAAAGAAACCGAAAACAAACGGCGGAAGAACAACTCGGTTCTAGCAAGTTGAACTAGGTCAAAATTTTACAGTAGCAAAAACTTTTTTAAGTTGATTAGACGGAACGGCGGTTTCGAAACAAAACTCCAGGCGCTTGAATCACCTGATTCCGATAAACGAGCGAGAAGATAAACTAGAACGATGATCGGATCTGAGATCGCGATCGCGGAATAAATCCGACGAGAAGAAAAAGAAGAACGGTTAAACGAATGGGCGTCGTTAACCGGGAATAATCGGTGATCACGTTCGTTGAGACGAATGGTCCGAAAGAAGAATGAAAACCGATCTAGGGTTTTCGGAAAAGAAACCGAAAAAGTAAACGGAAATCCGATCTAGCCTTTCGGAAAAGAAACCGAAACGAAGAATCGGAGAGAAAAACCGGAAAAGAAAACCGGAACGGTTTCTTTTAAAAGAACCGAACCGCAGGGAAGAAAAAGAGAGGCGCGGGGCTACCTCCGGCGAGGCGGGGCGAACGGTGGCGACGGCGGCATGCTAGGGCGGCGGCGGCGGCGCTATAGGGGCGGCGGCGGCGTGGGCAAGGTGCGGCGGCGCGGGTGTGGGGGGGCGCGGCGGTGGTGTAGAGCGCGGGGTGGGGTGCGGTGGAGGGCTTGGGGTTTGATTTGATGGGTTTAGAGGGGGGGTGTTGGGGTATTTATATAGGAGAGGGGAGAGATTACTTGGGGTAGGGGACAAGAAATAGAGTAGGAATAGGAAATAGACTAAAAATAGGAAAGAATAAACGGAGTAGGACTAGGAATAACGAAACAAGGAAAAAGAGACAAGGCGGCGCCCTAGAATCCTAAAAGGATTCGGCAACAGGGAGAGGCGGCGGCGGCCTCCTGGCAGCGCTGGCGCTCGGCGCCTGGCGCCTGGGAGCGCAGGGGCGGCGGCTTGGCTTGGGCCTTTGGCCCAGCTGGCGCTGCTGATTTTTTTTAACAGATTTCGCGCGCAGAAAACAAAAGAAAAAGAAACTAAACGAACTCCGAAAAATTCTAAAGTAAATTTTCCCCGACTCCTAAAAATGAGCCGAACAAAATGAACTTTACTCCGGACCTAAAATGCAATTTTCGAAAACGCGCATTTTTCCCTATCCAAAGAAAAACAAACAAACATCGGAAAACGAAATTTCATCTATTTATTAAATCTTCATTTTTCCTCATTTTTGGGAAAGTCATATTATTCCCTCTCTTATATTTTTTTGACGTCGGAAAAATAATTGAATATGAAATAAATAAATCAAATGATCCTCTTTTCCAATTCGAGAAAACTCTCAAATAAGAAAATAACGAAATCTCCAACTCTCTCCGAAGGTCCTTGAGTTGCGTGAAATTTCTAGGATCGACCAAAAAGCAAGAAAATACGATATGCATGATGATCTAATGTATAACATTCCAAATTGAAAATTTGGGATGTTACAAACCTACCACCCTTAAAAGGAATCTCGTCCTCGAGATTCGGAGAGGCTAGCAAGAAAAGGTTAGGGTTTGGTGGTCTCCTCAAATCCATCGATCATCACAGGGGTCTGGGGTGCTACCACCCTTAGAAGCATCGTTACGGTCCCATCAAAACTCATGTACTCCATCCTTATTCTTGACAGGGTCGGTCTTCTCAGATCCTCGAGAAAATTCCTTCTCTGAGCTCTTCCAGTAGTGGCATAACCTTTTCCTCATTTCTTCTGTCCTTTCCTCTTGGTAAGGTTATTCCGAGATTTGGTCTTCTTAGCTGATGGGTCTGGCGCCATTACTAAACAAGTATCGATATCTCATGGTGGTCAACCATTTATGGTTTCTCCTGCAGGAAATGGGTCTGGGTTGATCCTCACCGTATAACCTACGGTTGGCAAAGCTGCCGTGTACAAGGGAAAAAAAACCTATACCATTCTAAGGTTTAACAAGGTTTTATATCGTCGTCTCTCTACTATAGGTAAGTCACTCAGATTTACCATTCCATATAGCAAGGCGAATAATAAGAGTAAGTCGGTATGGTGATCAATCCAGCTCGCACCCAAATCATTACCTTGTATACAGTTTAGCGAATCTCGCATTCTAACACTCGGTCATCCTCACAAGCATTGCAGAATTTCTCTTGTCGACGAACCAAGTTCGGATAAATCCATTGATTCTGCAAGCCAGACAACATCTATCGTTCCTTCACAACTCTCAGGTTCTTGCGTAAACTCCTATAAGATCGTCTATCGATAAAATCGTAACTTCTTCCAAGGTTTTTCCTTCAGCAAGAATGTGTTTGCTTCTTGGCAGGTCCTTTGGCCTGTGGGTTATGGCACATCTCATCACTTGCAAACCTTGAACTCTTCATCAGGGCAGCGGATCTCTAATCCAACATCCAACTTCCTGCTTTCCCAGTATTCTTAATTCCATCCAATTGTACTGTCTTGCTTCCTTCTATTGGCACCAAACCAAGACGGGAGTACTCAGACTTGTCATGGGGCTGCCATTTCTCCATATTACCAACATCATACCTCCTTTATATCCAATAGTACTTCATCTCTTCATCCTCGTGGGATTTCCCACATACCGAGGTAAAATGAATTCACTTCGTGGAACATCATTATCCTTTCCAGGGTCAAGCGTCCTTACAGGGGAGTATTGGCCATCTCTGCATGGCACTTCTTCAACTGGGAAGCGTGAAACACATCATGAACTCCTAACAGTCCTTCGGATGACTCCAACTTGTTGGCCACTTCTCCCATACACTCCATAACTCGGTATGGTCCTACAATTCTCGGGGCTAACTGTCCCTTCACTCCAATCCGTTTAACTCCTCGCATGCGAAGACATGCTCTATCTTCCATTTCATAGGCTACCTCCTTGAGTTTTGAGTCTATACAACTCTTCTGCCTGGACTGAGCTACCTTCAGTCTATCTTGAACATTCTCTTCTGACTCCTTGATCACATTTGATCCAAACAACTGACGGTCTCCAACTTCATCCCACATACTCTTGGGGTATCGAGACAAAACTCGTATTCATTTTGTCCGAAATCCACTCAGTGGAGTATCCTTATCTTTTCCAAGAGTCAAGGGTTCTTTACAGGGTACTACCACCCTTAAAATGCACAAATTTTCCATAGACCATATTTATCTTATCCTCAAAATGGTCAAAATCCTTCTTCATAGAGTAATAACTTATAAATCCATATCAGTACCAACGTTGCTACTTTATTCATTCTCCAATGATTACAATCTCTTGCTTTTCCATTACAAGTCTCAACTCAACATCTCAATATAAAGGAAAATGTTCTCACTACTACGGCTATATTTCTTCTGTTACAAACTCAACTATTTATCACAAGTCTCCTTCTCCTTCGGACAATCTCTGGCAAAGTGCCCTGCTTCATTACAACGGAAACATATTACTTCTAACAAGTTTCGAGGTTTTCTTGTGATTATATAGCCTCCTTGGGTTCTTGGCTTCCTTTTTGGGCAACTGTGGAGGTAGTGCCCGGACTCCTTGCACCTATAATAGGTGATATGACTTAGGTCCTTCCTGGAATCCAATCTACTTCTCTTTCTGGACTTTTCCATTCCAATCAGGGCTTCTATTTCCTGTGGGTCATACTCTACTTCCTCAGCCGGGAATTCTACTAGATCCCCATTCATACAATTTTGGGAGATGTGTCCTTCTTCTCCACATGAATAGCAAGACTTGGTGCAGGGTTTAATTGGTTCTTCTTTGGGTGTGTCCTCCACCTCTTTCTTCATCACAGGTTCTTCTAAACTTTCCATAAGAGCTCCTTTCATTGCTTCTTCCTTCTGCTGGATGGTTCTTTGTACCAAGGGGTAAATGTGACACTGAGCAGGATAGTGGGTAGTCCCTTCACACAAGAAACAAGTGATCTGCCTAGTTGGGCATTCTTTAGCTGGGTGACTTCCTTCACAATTAGGGCATTCATCCTTGTGTTCTTTATGGTTGTGTCCGATTTCTCCACAAATCTTGCATGCACAAGGTTTCTTCATGTCTTTTCCATAAGGCTTCAACTTCTGGGACACAAACTGTGACTTTAGCAAAGTCAACTTAAATTCTTTCCAAGTGGTTACTCCTTGCCATCCATTGATGGTTTGGTACATCCTCCACCAAGTAGCAGCACCTCTTTCAAAGCATTGAAGAGCATACTAGGCCATATCCTTTCCGACTATAGGGTTGTTCTCCATATGATCCTCCATGTTCTGAATCCATCCGTCTGTCTCCAATTGACTCATCGGTCCAGAAAATACAAGCTCATCTCCATTCATCATCTATTGGGTCCATGGGTTTGGGGTGAGATAAGAGAGATCAAGAGGGATACACACAATGCAAACAACAGTTTTGAAAAGACAGATTTTTGTTGTGGCTGTCGAAAAAAACAACAAACAATTGACAGCTCACAAACGTCGCATCTAACGTAGGTATATAATAGGGGTTTGGTCTTCTAAAGGTCAATAACTCTTCAACGTCTCCAAACTCTTCAAGCCTTGTTCAAGCCTCCAATGGCTTCTTCCAATCATGCTTGTCCTTCTCAAGTTCTTTTGCCAGATCAACTCTGTTGACGCGAAGTCTCTCGTGACATCCTTGAATATTCTGGAATTGCATTCCAAACTTCTAGGTTTCAACATCCTTGGCATGAGCCATGGTCATACTGTCCTTCAGTTCCTGACAAATCTCCGGTATCTCAAGGTTTTACTTCTCTAGCTTGGCTGCTTTCAACTTCTGGTCTTAAGTTCTTCACGAAATGCTTCCTTGTCTAATACGACTTCCTGGAGCTCCACCTTAAACTTCTTGATGTAATACTCCAGATCCTGGTGATACTCCGGCTAGGGTTAAAACTTCATCTTATGATAGGTGCTCCGTCAGCCTTCTTCCATCAAATCCATTCTGAAGACATGCATCCTTAACTCAGCACGGTGACAATAGCATTAGCGGGTGATGACATCACGGATAACCGTGTTTCTGCCCTTGTCATTGCCATGAGCTATCTTCCATAGTTGATATCCCCTGCCTTAGGGTTTTCTTCGAGTTCTCGTGCTCCTTGTTTCAGTCTTTCTCCAATACACCTTGATCTCGGGTATTGACAACTTCCATAATCTGCCAAGTTCCATAAGGGTAGCCTTCCTAGGTCATACAAATCTGAGAATTCTTTAGAGCCTACAAATTCTACTTGTCTTCAGAGTCTTCACAGTTGTAGTTTCCATTATCATAATGTATGGTAAAATCTCCTTCATTCCATAGTGGTCTTAGTTGTCCGATATCTTGTACTTCTTGGAGTGGTCTCATCCGTCGAATCTTCGAATGGTCAAAAGGGGAAAGTGGTATGGTCTCACTAAAGGGAATTTTTGAATAAGCTCAGAAGAGAAGAGAGGTAAAAGAACTTTTTGAAAGGAAAAGTTGTAGAGAAAAATCTTTGCTATGGGCTTGCCAGTTTCTAGGGTCACGTTCTACAGTCAACATGTGTTCTGATACCATCTTGTAGCGACCCGACCCGAATGGGTCAAGTCTCTGTGCTTACGTGTCATCCCTGGATCGGTATGCTGACACACACAGTACTCGAAGGATTTATAACAGAGGTAAATCACATGTATAAAGTAACGTAAATACTATTACCTCAATCCAAATAGCAGAAGCAACAAGGTTGTGGATTCCCATCAACACCAACGGCGAAGTTGAGTGTAGAAATCGTAACCCTAACGTATCACTTACTCGTCGAAAGAAACCTGCAACATAAGACGTTGCAGCCCGAAACGGGTCAGTACATTGAATGTACTGGCAAATTCACACCATAGAGAAAATGATGAACAATGGCTACCACTATATGCATATTTGGCTGGTGGAAAGCTCTATGGTTATAAGGTTTTTGCCATAAAGCCAATTTTTCCCTACTTCAAAGGAATAAGTTTATTTAACTATCATGGTGGTTGTTAAACATTGAGAATGGTTGACAGCATTCTCAATCCCAATTAAAAATAGATTAAAACCCAACAACATTAATTAGTAGTAACATGTTGAGATTCACATGATATTCAAGTACTAGATACTCAAATTGTCCATAACCGGGGACACAGCTAATCATGATTAGTTTGTACACTCTGCAGAGGTTTGCGCACTTTTCCCCACATGACTCGATCGCCTCCGTTTGTTTTCTCGCACTACACGGTGTTTGAGAAACGGATGACCGAGACATAGTCTTTCAGAAGCGCTAGCACCTTACATGTGGGGTAGACCGTACCACCTACAACCCCTACATCTGCTAGTCCACCCCGTAAGAGTTCGCACAACTTAGTCAACTACGCCAGAGCCCATAGTAGCATGTGGCTGCACACGGAAGTTTCTAGCATGAAAGATCTTATGATCCCTTTGAGCCTGGGTGGCGGTCCAAAAAAAACAGGCAAGTCCTGATAGACATCAGGTGCCTCAATCCACCCAGATGTGTGTTTAAGTTGCCACCTTAGATAAACCATTAAAATTATCAACTCATATCTGTCATGGATATCACTCACCCAATCCACGTCTACTAGCATAGCATGGCATAATAAGCAAACATAGAAGTAACTCCCAAAGGTTTCATAATAATACAGGTAATAGGTACTACCTCATCTACTTCCCATCCCACAGTTTAATTAGATCCTAATCATGCAATGTGTGAGGATTGATCTAATGCAATAAAACTGGGTTGTAGAAAAGGTATGATCAAAGTGTGAACTTGCCTGCAATGTTGATGAAGATGATTCGCACTCAAAACTCGTGATAGATCTACTCGTCACACTCCGGTCAATCTATCGTAAGCAAACAATAGTAACCACACAATAAGTACTCATCTAATGCACAAGTAAAACTCGACGAGAGAATGAACCAGAAGGTTCAACTTAAGAACTCCGGTTGCAAAGAAAGAAGGAACCGAACAAAGAAACTGAAAACAAACGGCGGAAGAACAACTCGGTTCTAGCAAGTTGAACTAGGTCAAAATTTTACAGTAGCAAAAACTTGTTTAAGTTGATTAGACGGAACGGCGGTTTCGAAGCGAAACTCCAGGCGCTTGAATCACCTGATTCCGATAAACGAGCGAGGAGATAAACTAGAGCGATGATCGGATCTGAGATCGCGATCGCGGAATAAATCCGACGAGAAGAAAAAGAAGAACAGTTAAACGAATGGGCGTCGTTAACCGGGAATAATTGGTGATCATGTTCATTGAGACGAACGGTCCGAAAGAAGAATGAAAACCGATCTAGGGTTTTCGGAAAAGAAACAGAAAAAGAAAACGGAAATCCGATCTAGGCTTTCGGAAACGAAACCGAAACGAAGAATCGGAGAGAAAAACCGGAAAAGAAAACCGGAACGGTTTCTTTTAAAAGAACCGAACCGCGGGGAAGAAAAAGAGAGGCGCGGGGCTACCTCCGGCGAGGCGAGGCGAACGGTGGCGACGGCAGCGTGCTAGGGCGGCGGCGGCGCTATAGGGGCGGCGGCGGCGTGGGCAAGGTGCAGCGGCGCGGGTGTGGGGGGCGCGGCGGCGGTGTAGAGCGCGGGGTGGGGTGCGGTGGAGGGCTTGGGGTTTGATTTGATGGGTTTAGAGGGGGGTGTTGGGGTATTTATATAGGAGAGGGGAGAGATTACTTGGGGTAGGGGACAAGAAATAGAGTAGGAATAGGAAATAGACTAAAAATAGGAAAGAATAAACGGAGTAGGACTAGGAATAACGAAACAAGGAAAAAGAGACAAGGGGGCGCCCTAGAATCCTAAAAGGATTCGGCAACAGGGAGAGGCGGCGGTGGCCTCCTGGCAGCGCTGGCGCTCGGCGCCTGGCGCCTGGGAGCGCAGGGGCGGCGGCTTGGCTTGGGCCTTTGGCCCAGCTGGCGCTGCTGATTTTTTTTAACAGATTTCGCGCGCAGAAAACAAAAGAAAAAGAAACTAAACGAACTCCGAAAAATTCTAAAGTAAATTTTCCCCGACTCCTAAAAATGAGCCGAACAAAATGAACTTTACTCCGGACCTAAAATGCAATTTTCTAAAACGCGCATTTTTCCCTATCCAAAGAAAAACAAACAAACACCGGAAAACGAAATTTCATCTATTTATTAAATCTTTATTTTTCCTCATTTTTGGGAAAGTCATATTATTCCCTCTCTTATATTTTTTTGACGTCGGAAAAATAATTGAAGATGAAATAAATAAATCAAATGATCCTCTTTTCCAATTCGAGAAAACTCTCAAATAAGAAAATAACGAAATCTCCAACTCTCTCCGAAGGTCCTTGAGTTGCGTGAAATTTCTAGGATCGACCAAAAAGCAAGAAAATACGACATGCATGATGATCTAATGTATAACATTCCAAATTGAAAATTTGGGATGTTACAAGAGCAGAGATTGAAGAAGCACGACGGCCGTTGGATGGCTATCCAACAATCACTGCTTGTGCGTCAACCTTTTTTTAGGAAAGCCTCAAATCTTGGAAAATAGCATACAACCCATCTACCATTATTTCTAATAATTTACAGCCCATTTGCTAATTATTAAGGTTTTTTGGAGCCCATATTCTTTTTGTTAGCATTACAGCCCATATTGTGGCCACGATTAAAAAATTATATGAAATTTTGCATATTTCGGTGCGGTCCGAACTATTTTTAATCCCGAAATTTTGACTCGCATTCAAACTGATTTTAAAAATAAATGTATATCAATATAAAATCCAACAAATTCTCCACGCATAAAAATTAATGTAATTTAAAATCTCGAAATGAAAAAAAAGATATTTGAAACTAATTGCCGGTTTGATGTGTTTTAAAAATTTATGGCCCATTTCTCATTACTGATGGGCCATTTTCTCGGCCAACCGAATGGAAGCTCTCCTCGTCTTGAAAGATTTGAAGCCCAACAGGCCTGACAAAGCGACTTACTTGGCAAATCACAAAAAACTGGGTTGTGGCCGTGGACCCAGCTGTCAGCCTCTCCACGTACAGTACTCTTCTGATGGAATGTCGTTGACCACATTGACCACGCCGTGCCGAGAGCACCAAGGCGGTGGACGACGGTGAGGCCTAGGAAGGGGACGACACGGAGCCGGGGAAGAAGCGGTAGTGGATGCCCATGCGGAGAGGAGTACGAGGGTTCACTGGTTCGGCTGCGGTGTGAGGCTGTCGTCGCCGCAGGGCCGGGCTAGCGGTGGGAGTAGTAAGGGGCGACGAGGCCTCAACGACAGCATAGCCGGCCACTGGAGGCAGGAGCAGGCGGTCTCCCCGGTGCTGGTTTGGGTGGCTGGTGCAAGAAGATTTGCGATTGAAGAAGCAGCAGGACCGTTCTATTCAAATCCAACGGTTACTGCTGCTAGAATCATTTGTTGACTAAGTTGACATGCCCTGCGTACGCGTCAACTTAGTAGGCCCACAGGTCAGCCTCCCAACCGGTGCGCCCCAGATGTCAGTGGGAGGAATCATTTTTTTTTGCGTAATAAGGAGGCAGTTGATTGTGTGTGGCCAGGCCAGCGGAGGGAGTAGGATGGGCCAGGGAAGCCTGCACGGCATCACAGCGGGCCACAAGAGGAGGGAGGAGGTAGTCCTGCCGGCGCTAGTTTAGATGGCTAGAGCAGGAAGATCAGAGATTGAAGAAGCACGTCAGCCGTTGGATGGACATCCAACAGTCACTGCTGCTAGAATCGTGTGTTCACTGACAAAGCCTTGCGTAAACAAGTCAGCCACGAAATCTGTGGCGTGTATAACCAATTTGCTATTATTTTTATAATTTTTACTCATTTTCTAATTCATATGGAATTTATTGCAACCCGTTTTCCATTTTTAGAATTGCTGGCCATTTTCTGGTCAGTATCAGGGTCAAAAAATTAACTAAATATGTGGGAATTTTTGAAAATTCGCAAATTTTTGCTGGCGAACGAAATATTCTTAATCCAAAAATTAATAGCCATACTAAATCAAATTTAAAAATTAATTAGTACTATGTCATGTTAAATCCAATGAAATACGTATAAGATATCAGTGGAGAACAAAAACAAAAAAAAGAAACTTATATCCCATTTGCTATAATTTTTTTGGAATTTTCAACCCCTTTTGATATTACTTTTAACAGACATTGACCATACTCTTAAGCCAGGCCAGAATGCATCCCTCCTCGTCTTGAAAGATTTGCAGCCCAGTAATTCGGAGAAAACAAATAGGCCTAGCTTGGGTATTCTTCAAAAAGAAATACTGGGCTACCTATTTTCCCAAAGAACTGGTGCATGAGCATTTAGCTTTATTTATTTATTTATTTACTTATTTATGTTTAGGGGACCATGAGCATGTACCTGGGCCGGATTCATGTGAGAGCCTTCCTTCCAGTTAATATGGGCTTCTCTATTGGGCCTTCATTAGTGGGCTGCATGTTATCAACAAGTGGAAAATGCGTTCCGTACGAAAATAATATGCGCTACGTACGGTACGAGGCACTAAAGGATCAAACCGTGCAACGACTTCCAAAACATTGTGTTTGTCGTTCTAACAACACATTTATTCAACCCACAGACGAAATATACTACTGATTGTACATTGAAAACAGCAGCAGCAACCAGGGCTGGGGGTGCAACAGAAGTAGTAAGCAGGCCAGAAGAGTGAAGACGCAGCTCTCTCTTCCAAACCAAACATCATCCATCATTACAAAAGGGCTACCAAAAAAGAACAAGTGTATGCATCAAACTAAATAAAGATCCTACTACACCAAGTGTACGCATCTAACTAACTAGCTCAGTTAGACGTTACTATTTATTAAGCTGTGGAGATTGGCTGACGGCTTGAACCAGATGGGTGCCTGACGGGGGAAACTCCAGCCAGCAGGTCGAAGTCTGATACTTGCGACCCTCTGTCCTACTTTGGGTTGCAGAGCGTGGCGGCACATATCAGGGTATGGTGCATGCAGAGACGCATGGTACGCTGTGTACACACAGTTTTGCCTGATGAACGAAACCGCGCTGCCATCATGATCCTTGCCGTCGGTTATCTCCTGGTTAATCGGATAATTCAGTCCGACAAACAAAGAGCGTGTACCAAGGCTACTTACCAGCCTCCAGTCAAAAATTCCTGAAGGCCCAGAGAAGCTGGGATCCTGCTCAAAGACCTTGCAGTGACTGTGATTGTATTCCGCGAAACAACACGTCCGGTACGTGCGAACGATCATCAATCTTTCGCCATCGTCTGATCGAGCCAGGAACCACCTACAACTGCCATGCCGCTTTTCTTTGAAAGGTTCTGGGATTAGGAAGGGTAGGGACACCAGGCGGCCTACAACATCATATCAAGTTGGAGTTAAATAAAAAAGGCCTCTTGATTTAGTCAATCTTAAGAACAGCATGTTATGAGCATGAATATTTTTTCAGCAAATGTTGACAGTAATATAAGCAAGCCATCATGATATCATAGGAAAGTAACATACTGCTGTAACAGCCGTTTGTAGCGATGACTGGAGTAGGCCAGCAATACGTCCAGCCATAGAAGGAGTCGACAGCGTAAATGAAGCCCTTGTGTTCAATGGCATCAGAGAACCATGGAGGATGTATGATCCTGCGAAGGACATGCAGATTTATCCACTTGCCGCAGTGACCTGTCAGAGAGGCGAGACCTCGGTTGAAGAACGCAATTAGCCTGAAGTCTTTATAATTCGCAGATCTTGTGGGCACTTGGCAGATTACAACCTTGAGCAAATCAAACTTGGTATCATGTTGGCTACTGGAAGATTCCGAGTATTCTGGGCCGTGGTGCCAAAGCAGTGCAGTGTTAATCGAAGGAAGGGGGATCAATCGCCGGGTGTAGACCTCCACGAGCATCCAGCTGCCGCGGCCGTCGACGAGCACCATCCAAGACGTGTTCATGCCGACCCAGTACATACCGTTAATGTAGTTGAGGCTGACGGGGTTCGGATCGCAGTCAAGGGGTTGATGCTTGCCACCCTATGATTGTTATGCTGCGTGACACGCCGTTTCTGAAGATCAGGCGACATCAGCAAGCAAGGAGCTGGCTTAAAAAGCTCTGGCCTGAGGGCTTTGAGTAAACAATACAGCCCTGACGAGCACGCAGCGAGCGGCATGGTACTGAGATTGTCCACACGCGAAACAATGAGCTTGATTACCTCTGTGGGGAGCGAATTCCGGCCACTCTTTCGGCTGACGCTGCTCGGTTCTGCCATTGTTAGTGCTTGGGTTTTGGACGAGGGGGGAGGCGCCTTAGCGGGGATGGAAGATTGGACGAGATTATGTGCGGACAAAGATGGAGAAGCGAATATGTGCTGCGGGAAGTGGACAGGTGATGATGACTACAACACACCACTTGACTTATGAGACACATACCAGCAGCGTAGGGTCATGTCGATGCCAGACAACTTGCTTGAGTGATTATAGTACTGGTACTCCCTACAATGTTATGCCCTAACTTGCTTGAGTAGAGTAGTAGAGTAGGACTCTGCTCTAAAACTAGCACCGGAGGAGTAGTATATTCTAATCTAAAATAGTTACAAACTTCAATGCCCGAGCGTGGAACGACTACGAACCGTGCTCAAAGACCGTGTCTACGTGGTGTTTGGACATGGGCGACAAACTCAACGCCAACGGTGCTGCTCCCGTTGCACCGTATGTGTTTCTGTCCTTCCTGTTCGAAAACGACCATTTTTGCATTTGTTTTGCATTGAATCGTTTCACAAGCTTGACTAGTGCTGTTTTTCTACTTTTACAAAAACCGCATCGTAATGTTAAAACGTGCATTTGCACGTACTCCCTCTGTCCGGGTTTATTAGGCCTAAAGACAACTTCTCTTAGACCAAGACACATAGTAATTTGCTCACATTAATTCTTCCATTCCACTCCCAATGCACTCTCTCATATGCATGTAGCCAATGAAAAAGCATACATGAAGTGTATTAACTTTTCAACCATGGCACCAACAACAATAGCTTTCAATACAACCAATGAAATGGTTGCATGCATGCACCTTTCCAATGCGGGGCCTTATAAAAGGGGACATGCGTGTGATGCTGAGAGGCCATAGTACCGCCCTCGACTAGTGGTGGCGAGGAACAGAACGGCGATGCGTTGCGTCGCGGCGAGGAGCGGAACACCGACGCGTCCTCCTCGACTAGTGGCGGCGAGGAACGGAACGGCGATGCGTCGCGTAGCGGCGAGGAGCGGAACACCGATGCGTCCTCCTCGACTAGTGGCGGCGAGGAACGGAACGGCGATGCGTGACCGTCCGCGCGGTGCAGCGAGGGGCTCCTAGGGCTTGGGAGGGGCGATGCCATGGTGGTCGACGTGAGAGGGAGGGGGAGGAGATAGCGATGAACATGAACGCGAGGGGGAAGAGATAGAGATGTCGTGGGGGGCGCAGTATTTATAGCGAGCAATGGCACACCTACGTAAGATATGGACTGAGCTGCACTGACTTAACTGCAGGTCCAGTTGCGTCACTAACATGTGGGCCAGACCCCTATTGGGCCCATATGTCAGTGACCCGATGCACCTGCAGTTAAGTAACAACAATGTGGGCATATTTGTTGGAGTAAATTACGGGGGAGCGAAGGGGTGGAAATATTGCTGGTCACAACGGATTGGATGAGCGTGGGGGGAGGAGAGTCATGCATGCAGATTTTTTCACACGGGGTGGAGTGGTGGGACCGCCGGAGGGAGAAGGAGAGTTTGGCAGGCATATTGTTTCCACACATGGAGAGGAAAGGATTTGGACACGAATGGGCTTCCTACAGGTATGGGGAACGGTGCATAATAAGTCATCTTGCATGCTGGGCTAGGTATAGTCTCAAGTCATTAAAAACATAGACGCCCCACACATGTTCATATTTCAAGGTGGACTAAATTATTGCATGCGATGGTTAAGGTTGGCCATAATGGCGGTATCTTCACTGGTATCATGCACACGGGAATAGCAAACATGCTGATGTGGCAAAGAATTAAAGAAGAGAGGGGTCAGAGTAACTAGTGTTCATGCATGCAATGGTAAACACATTTTTTTGTGAAGAACGACAGCACTAGTTGAGTACTTTTGCAGACTTCAAAAACTATTCCACCGCCCCTACTATCTTGCTCAGAGTAGGTGAAATTTATGAATCGAGCCCTTTAAACTAGAAGGGAGGTAGTGGTACTCTAATAGCTAACCTTGTTGTGATGACAAGATAGGACATGGCACGCACCTGCATGGAGGAACTAGTCTGCATTGTGCATTTAAGTTTTGTCTGAAGTCAATGTACCTCTACTTTCACCAGACTTATAGAAAAATGTGTCAACATTCACAATGTCAAATCAATATTTTTACACTCATTATAAAACGTAGTTCTTATACTCATTATAATCAGTATTGTAGATATTGATATTTTTAGTATAAATTTGGTCGTGGGATTTCATTGATGCCTGTCAAAGCGTGGAAGAAGCGGAGCTTGGGGCTTGCATTGCCGGTCTCTACATAGGTATTTCTCTTCATAATCCTATAATTTTAGAGACTGATTGCGCTTTTGTGGTAGCATCTCTTGCATCGGGGGACTATGACAGGCCTACTATGCATGACCTGAAGATGAAAGCGTTGAGCATCTCGAAGTTGATCAACGATCTTCAATTGTCAAAGATTAGCCGTTCGGCCAATAAGGTGGCACACTTAATCGCTAAGTATAGCTTTGACAATAGATTAGATCGTATTCTTGTAAATAACGTACCACCCTGTGTGGTGAATATTGTATCGAATGAGTGTACTGGTGTGGCTGGTTAATTAATATAAGGTGGTGTTCAAAAAAAGTATAAATTTGGTCAAACACTTTGCAAACGGTTGACGGGAGTAAAAAGGACCAGAGGGAGTATCATGCATGCGGAGTATGCAAAAAAATTGCTTGTCTAAAAAAATGCAAAAAATTGCTCATTTATAGCCGGTCGAAGTCTCAAAGGGCGCGACCGCGCGAGGGAGGCGAAGGTCGTGGGAGGCGCGACGTTTGACGGAATTAAGTGAAGTTACATCCACGCGCCGGCATGGCGATCAACAGGAAGAAGCTATACCGTCAGGCCTACGATATGGGTCTAGTAGACATGACATCTAGTGGGTCCCGCATAGTTCTCGAGAATTCTTTGGGGGCTTGCAGCCGTTTATCCATCGGGAAAGCCAGCAACCCCACGCCGTTCGCACGCTCTACTCGTCCCCGTCTTCTACCTTACAACAGTTCGCTCCCGGTCGTCCCGTCCTTTCACATTAGTTCGCTCCCAGTTTTTTTTGCGGGGTAGAAAAGTTCAACTTCTCCTAACCCTCCTCCAAAATCCATGGCCTCCCAAATCTCCATGGTCGCCGCTGAGTACCAGGTTAGAGCCATCACCGGCGATCAGTTCATCGTCATCTACACACGTGGATCCGAGACGGTGAAAGCATGGCTTGCTCGCTTCCTACGCATGTTCACCAGTTCAACGGATGAGTGGGTCGCTGGGCTAGATGTTGAGTACACCACAGTCCTCGGATGAGAGAAGGATCTAAAGGACGAAGAGAGGAAGAAGCCCGTCGTGATCCAGGTTTGCGTACATAACGTTTGCTTGGTCTACCACATATGCCATGCCGATGTTGAGTGCCGGGATTTTAAGAACTTCCTCAATGACAAAAGAGTGAAATTTGTTACTGTAGGCTTTAAGAACAACAGGGATGTCCTGCGTCGGATAGGTCTCATTGTAGGCCAGCCCTTCGATCTCCAGAAGGCAAGCCTGGTGTCCTCCTCTCAACCTTCAGTGTTGACCCTGGCAGAAGCCATGATTGATCCTTCGTACGCTAAACTGAAGAAACCTCATCACGAGTTTCATCATGCATGGGAGTCGAAGACATTAGATGAAGATCACATCCTGTACGCAGCAATGGATGCCTACCTTTGTTTAAATATCTACAAGGGTTGGATGAAGAAGCAGAGCCCAGTGTCCGGTTCAAGCAAAGAAGCATCGGCGAAGAGGAAGAGGAAGAGGGACGAGGACGAAGTCGAGGATGTGGACTCGGACTCCGAGTAGATGGCAGTGTCGTCGCTCATGCTGGTTCTACTACAGTGTCAAGCGGACTAGTTGCTTAGTTTATTTTCAAGGGTGTGTTGTGCTGAGGCCCCAGCAGAACTATGTTTATGTTTTTTCTCGTTATTTGAACTCTTTAGTACGTACAGTAGTACTAGTACTATGTCTTACTACTGTTCTTCTTGCAGTTGGTACTACAGCTCATATCTTCATGTTCCTACTGTACTTAATATGTTCATACTAGTAGTATAATTTGGGTCAGTTGATTTGTGAAAGAAGTTCGACAGAGCAAAGGAAGAAGACGGCAGAAGAGGTGGAAGAAACCCTTCTAGCCATCCATGTTGCATCAAACGGCTCACATGAGTCAACTAACCCAAATTGCTCCTTTAGATTGCAGGATCCACGTGGCATTCAAGGTCTCGAAGGTAGATTCCGCGTCCGCACCCGGATTGCGGGCTCGACGCGCGCGTGACTGCCTTCCGCCCTGACAGCCACCATGCACGCCTCCTCCGCGCGGGCGGAGACGACAATGACACGCTAGTTCCTCCTCGCCGGCGTGCTGGAGCACGTGCTCGTCCTCCTCTTCGTACGCTGCGTGCATAGACGCGGCTCCACCAGCTGCTCGCGTGCTTGGCAGCGTGGCGGCATCGCGAGGAGGGACTGCAGACGACGTGAGCGGGCGAGCCTTCGGCTTCATGGCACAGGGATGGCGGCGACACGACGGTGATGGGCGAGAAATTGTTGGCCGGAGCAGGCGGGCGCCGGCATGCGCAACGGCGGCGGCGGCATATTGATGAGTGCGCGTGTGGGATCTTACTTTAGTTTTATATATAAGGTTGGTCAAACTTAAAAGAAAACCGTACTAGTACACGTAAACATTAGACTTAGGCAGCGCTTTATTAGTTAGTACCACAGCCACGATATGGAATCCTGTGCAAGCGCGTGAACCGTGGCCGCGCGGTCGATCGAATGGTGCGTCACCGTGTCGCGCTCGAAGGACATCCACCGAACCTTTTTGTGTGTGTGAAAACAATCCTCGAATATTACTCAACTTTTTTTCCTGTGAAAGTTCTTGACACTGCAATATTTCCATATATTTGAATTTAGCTCCAGTTCGAGTTTATTTGGATTTGGACGTTTTAGGTGCGCCCTAGTTTTTTTAATACTGATTTTGTGTGTGTGTGACTGAGAGAGAACGTGTGTATGTGTCCATATGTGTGTTGTGGCGGAAGGGCAATGTGGAGACGGTGTGCGTGTGATACAAACATAGAGAGGTGTGAATGTGCAAATGATCAGGCATGAGTGAGACATAGACAGATGCCGATATGTTATGTATACATGAGAGAACGGTCTTCTAGTTTACTTGTGTGTGTGAGAGAGAGAGAGAGTGAGAGAGAGAGAGAGACAGAGAGAGGAGCTTCTGTAACACAACAACCATCTCTCTCGATTCGTCCGTCCCTCGCACGGTCGCATGCAACACATGCATCAACGCGCACATTTTGACACCCTCACGCGGCCCCTGCCCACCTCAAGGCCCGCACAATCTCTTCGTGAATACCCATTTCTCTCCTTAGGTTTGTTTTCTCTCAATATCTGACACACACACACACACACACACAGAGACACACACACACACAGCACAACACACACACACACTCCCCCGAGCACACAATTCATCCCCATCCAAGGTTATACGGTGACCACTCTCGCTTGTGCTTCTTTGCACCCCAACATGCACAACACCTCAATCTTCAAAGAGGGCATCGAGCAGATCGAAGACGGCAACCACACCGCGCTAGAGAATGCGGGGTCATTTGGAAGCAGGGTGATGTGACGACGGCTGACTGACTCCTCCCCCACCCTCTCTCTCTCTCTCTTGCACAAAATTACCAATCCCTCTCCCCCCCACACAAAATTGTCAATCCCTCAACCCACGAGATCCTTCCCCTCTCGTCCATGTTTTTCCAGCTCTCTCATCAAACATGTTGTCTCTTCTCCTTCCACGTATACAGAATCCAGATGCACACGCATCTCATGTATATTACATGTATCCATCTTTCTCACAGACCTAACTTCTTACTCTCTCTTTCTCTCTCTCTCTCTCTCTCTCTCTCTCTCTCTCTAGTTAGGTTTGTCTCCTACTCTCTCGTCCACATACATACAATCTTTCCCGCCCTATCTGCTCCATCTTCAAAAGCTCTCTCTGCACATTTCATTCACACATTGGGATATGTCAAAATGTTGCTTCTATAATGGCTGATGTAGAGTTATGGTTGTTTTTGTTGCATCCTACAAAGTAATAACTATGAAATGCATTTAGATTCTCATTTGACTGGGATTATGTGAGTTTGAGCATGTTGTGAAGTACTATAGACCTTGTATACACCTTGGGATTCGACAATGATTGTAACTATTGAATTGTATAGACCATTACATTCGAAGTCAATAGCCTAATATACTTATTTCACAATTTCAACAAATGATTAGTTCACTACAAACTAAGAAAACAAATGTGTACTCCCTCCGTTTTTATTTAAGTCTGCGTATTAGCATTGGTCAAAGTCATGTTTTGTAAACTCTCAGAAATCTTATAACAAAAAATATTAACATATACAATAACAAATAAATACCATTAGATTCATTATTGAATGTACTTTCACATCCTACATATATGTTATGGTAAATGTTTATATTTTTCTATAAATTTGGACAAACTCTAGGAAGTTTGACTTCGATCTAACCTAATATGCAGAGTTTACTACTATTACTCGCTAGTTGCTTAGCCGAATCACTCAACACGCCACACGGGGAGTCCAGTGTCACAAAATTTTGAGGTTGGCGGAAAAATCTACCGCGACCCTGATTCGAGCAGTGGGAAGTTACCATCATAGCCTTCAGAACAGGCTTACAGATGACGCTTGGTAGGTTCACCCTACCCAGCCAACCCCACCCCGGCACCCAGCGTAGTACACCTGAATACTCCCCATTTTCTATCCCCACTGCAAAATAGACTTCTCCACGGCACCGCGGCCTTCATGCTCCTCCCCTTTACATCGGCGCACTCATCCACCGCAGCGCATCTGCCTCATTGACGATCCCGTACGCCGCACTAGAGCCGGTCCACCGTCGTCGTCGTACACGGAGCCTCTTCCCCGACATCGTCTTCCACGGTCTCGGATCTGCTTCTCAGAAGCCGACGCCAAGCGCAGAAGTACCACCGTCATGGACAATGAACTGACTCCCGTTGCCGACCATGACTCACAGAGGCCGTCGCGACCATCGTTCGCCTCCTCGATTGGTAATGTTTGTATTGAATTACTTAGTAGTACACGTGCAGTTCCAATTTTGTTCATACCTACCCTTCAAATTTCCTGGGTGCTATTGTTCCCGTAAAAGTAATTGGTTATAGCCTCAATTGTCCAACAGAATATCAGCTTGTAATTGTGTGTCGCTCCTGTATCGCGCTGTGCTTGGGTAGGTTTTTCATCTGCAACCAGTAGTGTGGCAAATGATGGAAAGGTTTTTAGAACTAGCAAGATGCCCATGCGTTGCACGCATAAAGATGCATTTGTATAAGTAGTTTATCTTGTGGGAGAAAAGGATGAACGAGGGAAGGCCTTATTTGCAAATCTGGAGAGGGGTATGGGTATCTTTTTGCAAAATTCCCATTTGTTTCCTTCCTATCTGTCAAATATAAATCGGACGGCCTATATTGCAAGAAAAAAAGTATAGAAAAAATTAGACAGTAAAGGAAGTAGAGATAAATATTAGATATTGAATATAAAATAAATATAACAATAGAGAAGAGAGTAGAGATAGTATGTTGAGATTTTTAAAGCACCGCGCGTTGTGATTCTGTTGGAGATACTCTAACATGGCAGACGAGTGCT
Organism: Triticum urartu; assembly: GCF_003073215.2. Classification (NCBI taxonomy): domain Eukaryota; kingdom Viridiplantae; phylum Streptophyta; class Magnoliopsida; order Poales; family Poaceae; genus Triticum; species Triticum urartu. The sequence continues at coordinate 405,970,429 of NC_053028.1, forward strand.
TTAATGTTGCCCACAAGATGCGTGAGTATTACTAGTAGTATATTTTTCTTGCCATGTTGAGATTTTAAAACCACGAGTGCGAACATGAATAGGAGCAATGAAGACCAAACACGGGATATTCGGGACATCTTCAAGGAGCGTGGCAAGTTAAAGAGGAGCTGCACCGAACCTATAAAACGAGCTTTGGTAAGTAACACCCTTTCAATTACTTTCGTGTAGCCTCGTGTTCTTCGATGTGTATATGTTGTAGTTTCTATTTCTCTTAAGCGTGGTGTTCTTCGATGTGTAATAAGAAGAGTCTTAATCGTCCTAATGCTTTCGTTTTTAGCTTGATGTAGGAAGTGGGTGTTCTCACCTTGTAGTCTGTTTTTATTTTTATTTTTCCTTTTAAATTCACTTCTCCGAGTTCTGTTTATCTGGCTTCTAATAAATGGATCTAGGTTGCTCTAAGTATTGATCTAAAAAAGAAGTAACTTCATGTCAGCATGCAGTTCCTGCAAGGAGGGAAGTATGGTCAACCTCGAGATCATGTTTCCAAAATGAGGCTGGATTACACACAAGGTGCCAGTTCCCTAATGATGCTGGATTAGAAAAAAGGTGCAAATTCCCAGATGATGCTGGATTACACACAAGCGAGGTGGAGTCGTCAGCTGTTCGTGTCCTCGTGGCATTAGTAAAGGCTGAAAGAAAGCATGCAGCAGCCCTTGAGAATGTAGCTGAGTTCCTGACGAATCGAAAAGAGCAATCAGATGCTCTCTTCACCCAAGCCAAAGAAGAGATGGAAGAAGCCAGAAATAAGCTGGTAGAGGCAGAGCAAGCTAGGCGTCTCCTGCTATCTAAAACTGTTGTCAATACAAAATTTCCTTCATAATAACTAGGTTCAAATGTTTATCTAGTCAGCATGCCTGTTCTGATGTCCGTGCATCTACTGATGTGGCACAAAATATTTTTTTTGGGTCATGTAATAACAACAATTACTTTCCAAACAATAACAGACGAAGCAGTGGACATGGTATAGTTCACGTGTAAGCCCGACATTCCAAGTTCAACTTCCACATCAAACTCATGTTCATAGATATCTGCACATTCATACATAATGTCCACAACCATGATTCACTTCAAAGCCAAAAAATGCGAGGAGAGTTATAAATAAAGAAAATCCTCTACTAGTTCCTGCTACCAGTGCGAACACAACAAGTCAAGACCATGCGTAAATTAATTATATTTTAGTCATTTTTTGTGTTCGAAAATGCCTGCTGGCTCGCGAAAGGACGTGTTGCCGGCACACATGCGGATTCAATGAAGGCAGGCGGGGCAGTCTTAAGCTGGTTGCATGCGGCGAGGAGGCGTGCTCAGCCGGGCCTGCAGCGAGTGTTGCCCTCTTGGCCGGCGCGCCGGTTCAATGCCTACGCTACGAGAGGTCGCGTCCGTGTCAGAGCAATCACTCCCTGCAGTCCTTTTTTGTTTGGGTATAACAAAATCTCGTTTTCCATTCACATTTTACAAGTAAAATTTGTGGACAAACTTTGACCCAAAGTACGATGGGGACTAGTAAACCAGAATGGAGGTAGTAGTTTTTTTAATCAAAGAAGAGTTTCCCCTTCCGATTTTCATTACTGAAAACCAGCATCTAAATCTAAACCATAGTATTTGCCCTAGAACTACCAGGTTCAACATCTCGCAACATAAACCCATACAACCTCCATCGCAAAAAAACCATACAACCATACGCCAAGGAGGTACGTTGTACTATGAATTCCATTTTCGCTCCATACCAATCATTCTAAAAACTACTTACTACTTATAACGCGCCATTGAAAATCGGAACTCTTAACCCCTCTAAAAACGATATTTTAAATGTGGCTACTCGATCTGTGGCAACTGGCGAGCCACCGCGCTCCAAGTCGTTCACCTGTGGTCCCGACCATAAACTCCTACGGATCAAATTATCACGCGAGCTGACTATTCCTACAAAGGTGCTCCACCACGTACCCGGTACCCGTGAATGCATCAATCGTGCACCTAGAGTTTTAGGGTTTATTTGTTAACGTCGCCTTTACGTAACACTCATGTGTGCGAGACAGCAAGAGGCCGACTGCGTGCGTGCGCCTCTTCTCTTCGTATATGTACTCCACTGTTTGTCTGGTGTCCAAAAAAATTATAATAACTACTAGCAATGTGCCAATGCGTTTCCACACGATCAAAGTAGATTAATACATATTCACCGATTTGATAGGAAAAAAGTCTAGTTTTGAAATACGTATATAACTAAAAATATGTTATGTTTCACTCAAAATATATTCATTTGGCGGTTTTGATGAGATAAGGGAGGAATGTTGTTGGTTTCAAGAGGTATATGTCTAATTTCTACTCTTACTAGCAAGATGCCCGTGCGTTGCACGGAACATCAAGATCTTGTGGGATAAAAGGATGAACGAGGGAAGGGCGTATCTGAAATGTGGTGAAGAGTGCGGGTAAATTGCCATATTTTCCTTTCTATCCATCAGATATAAATCGGAAGACCTACATTGCAGGATGGCAGGCCCACCATCATCACCAACTCTATTTTTTATCCCTCCTCTCATAAAAAGCATTGTCGGTGATGATCGTGTGCCTGCCATCCTGCAATATAGGCCGTCCGATCTATATCTAACGGATAGGAAGGAAACTATGGCAATTTTGCAAAAAGATACCCACACCCCTCTCCACATTTGCAAATAAGGCCTTCCCTCGTTCATCCTTTTCCCCCATGAGATAAACTACTCATACAAATGCATCTTGATGTTCCGTGCAACGCATGGGCATCTTTCTAGTTGTTGCAAAAAGCCCATGTGTGTGTGAGAGAGAGGAAGAGTGGAGGAGGACGGAGTGCATGTGTGACAAAGACACAAGGAGTGTGTGTGCGATAGGTATCAGCTTAAAATGAGGCGATAGTGTGTGTGTGCACGATCGAGAGGGCATGCCTCAAGAAGGGAAGAAAAATCTACATAGATACAAGGAGCGGGAGAGATACATGTATGCGATGGTGGAAGCACGAGTGTGCGGGTGTATAAAACTATCTAGCGGCTAGCTAGTCGATAAATGTTTGTGAGGGAAATACGAGTCGGGGTGCGAAAGTGAGAGTTTTGTGTGTGTGTGAGAGAGAGACAGTAGTCGGGAAGGGGAGTGGAAGCAGGAGTTGTGTGTGTGTGTCTGTGAGAGAGACAGGAGACGGTAGTCGAGGTTGTCTGATCGGTAAACAAATGAATAATGTCAGTCTGGGATGGAGACGAAAAGGAGACCGCAACAAATGTTGTGTCTACAGTAGAGAGAGAGAGAGACTAATTTTAGTGGTATGATTCATATGTAGAGACATATAGGGTGTGTGAGAGAATCCCATAGAGAGAAAGACAAAGTGAAAGACGAGTGGAGACTGTGTGTGTGGCGGTGAAAAAGAAAGCTTAGGTACTGAGTGATACCAGAGAACAATAGAGACATGAGAGATAATAAAAACTGTGTAATGTATAATGATAGGGAGAGTGTGACACATCTCAAGGGAGACGTTGAGAGACCATGTTTGCGAGGATAGGAGAAACATGAAGTGAGCGTGCAGGTGAGCTGGAGAAAAGTGAGTGATAGCTACCTGAAGGAGCATGCATGCGAGAGAGATGGGCGTGAAAGGAGTGAACAAAAAAGGGATTCAAATATTTGAATTCGAGATGATGATACATGTAATCCATACTCGAACCAAAATTGATCTATCAAACATTCATACTCATATGAATTCACGCACATCTATGTTATTTAATATGTAGATATTACTGATCCATACATTTTAGTAGAACATAATTTGGTTAAAAAAATTCGAATTCAACCTTAAGATTTCGAGATCGTTGTATTTGTAAATCATATTATACATATAAAGCAGCAGAATTCTTTGTTGTTCTTTTGAAAGTATATATAAAAAATGATGTATATAGAATGTAATTCCAATTGAAAAAGGATCCCGCCCGAAAAAATAGAATACAAACGGGATTCGAATTGAGTTAGCACGGTAAACGTGCACTCTGCAAAATTTGAACGAAGCGGGGAAAGTCACAGTAACCACCCGAAACAAAAATCTGCGAGATGGAAATCACTACTACCTATCCCTACCACGCAAAGCCTATCTACTGGATTTCTATAGGTTTCGATAGGGGTAGGTTTGTAATTTCACCCAAACGTGACGTAACCGCCTCTCACCCAGATTCATACACGGTGGGCGCCAAAATACAGTGTGTCCTCGGCCGAAATCGACTCCCTCCCTGATTCATATTCATACACGGTGGACGCCAAAAACAAACTCTCGTCGACAAATATTCAGTGTATGCGAGATTACCGTCCTATCCCAACCGACTAATGTTGCTGTGATGTAGTAGAAATTTGAAATGGGGGCTAAGTTTGTAAATATTCTCGCATTTGAGACAAGCGCGCCCTGAATACATGGTTCCCCCTTCCTCTCTACCTCCCTTTTCCCCATTCGTACTCCGTGGGCGCCAAAACACCCTCTCCACCCCACCCTCCTCCGTCCGCCGCCGTTCTCAACCCCATGCACCGCCGTCCTCCTCCACCATGCCGGAGCCGATACCTCGACGCCGCCGTCCATTACAAGAGATCGACCACTCTCATCCACGGCTTCGGACCGGGATCCTTGCATCCCGTCCTCTCGCTTCATACCCGCCGTCGTCCACCTTGCCGGCGCCGCTCCTACGACCGTCTCATCCACCGCGCCTTGCCGCCACTGTCTACCCTCCTAGATCTGCTTCCACGCCGCCGACAACCATCGCTACCGCAGCACCGTCAAATTCTCAGCAGATGCGTACATGGCGCCGCACCAGAGGCGGTACTCTTTCGTATCTGCTCAACTTATTTATCGCAGCAAGAAAATAGATCGCCACTGCTTTACTCTGATTTCTTGTCTTGGTTGTGAAGTTACCTTTGTCCGGTTTGCACCTTCAGATCCGCCATGGCACGCTCAACACTATACTCCCAATGCTTATGGTTTTCCCCTTTTATATTCCACACTAGTTAAATCACAGTAGACTAAATTTCAAAATTGGGTCAGTCGAGTTTTCAGAGCTCGCCGGAGTTCGCCGGTGCGATCGAAGGGGCTCGGGTGGTTGTGGGGCCTCGCCGAACGAAGAAAACTCAACGCGGGGGGGGGGGGGGGGGGGGGGGGGGGGGGGGGGGGGGTGGCAGAGGAACACAAGCGGTGGGGGCCGGTGGTCCGGCAGGCGGCCCGTGCGGTGTTCTGTATGGGAAGAATCAGAGACGAGGAAGAAGGAGGGTTAGGAGACGTAGGATCTTCATCCAACCGCCTGAAATGGTCGAGAGACAGCTGGGAGTTGCATCCTTAATGCGCTCTGGTTCATCATGTGCGGGCACTGCGCAACGAACATTTTATTATCCAAAATCTGCTTGCTCTTCTTTACCATGTTCCTCTTCCGTTCTTCTTTAATATGTACTCTCTGCATTCCTAAATACAAGTCTTTGTATAGATTCCACCATGGACTACATATGGAGCAAAATGAGTGAATCTACACTCTAAAATGTATCTGGATACATTTGTATGTGATCCATAGTGGAAATCTCTACCAAGACTTATATTTTGGAACGGAGGGAGTATGATAGTAGTACAGTATGTTCCTTGTACTGAAGATGAGCAGGGACATTTGTAGTGTAGAGGTCTATACGGTCGGTTGTGATGGACACTTTGAGCCTCTTTGATTCGTAGGATCTTGTAAACATAGGAATAGGATTTGTAATGGCCTGCCCACTTGAATCCTATAAGAATAGCAAGGAAATGCGGGGAGTCGTGTCGCCTTTGAGAGTTACACTGATATTAACAGTACCGCACATTCACTTGAAGAGAGCTGGTATCCGAAGCCTTTCTAGCCGTAGCAGCAATACTATAATATATATTCCAGCAAGTTCCACTTTGCTAATTTTACTCTGATGCTTAAGGTTTTCCCGTTATATCTACACTATGATCTGTGTAGCTGCTTTGTGTCGCACTAGCAGCAGTCCACTCTTGAAGCTAAACACTGCAATTACTTACAAAATAGGCACCAAGGCATTGAGTGCCATTCTAGATGCAATGAAACTCATATGCTCCCCACCTGTTGATTCTTGTTCAGAATATGATCCTAATGACTATTCTAACCTCGAGGAGTCAAAGGCAGATGGCCTGTCCTGTTCACCCATCAAGGTGCATGTTCTAATTTGGCAATGTTTTATTGATTGCGGGTATCTTGCATATGTTGTCTTACATTTCTTCTACTTTGTTGCACCGCCATCTGCTTAGTTTACTCATCATATATGTCGAGATGCCATGCCCATCCATTATCAGTACATATTCCATCTGCCATCATACCATGTTTTTTCACTCAAATGTTGTTCTTGTGCATCAGACATCAAAAAGGAAGAGGGTGATTGCCGAACCTGAAGGAGCACCAGCAAAGTCCTTGAAAAACGTGGTGGTGCCGGAGAAATCAGACAACACCCCACTTATATTGGCTGTACAACCAGTGACACAAAACGTAGGACCGACTCCGGCAGACTGTACCCATACTTCACTATCCACACCACTAGCCCCACCACACAGGACCTGCACTCCAGCAAAAGGTATACCGATTTCATTTGCCATAGCACCAGCTGTACCACAGAAAAATCCCACTCCAGCAAAAAGTATAGCAAGTCCACCGGCCCAAGACCTATCCCAACTGCAGAGATGGCCAATTCCTGCAGATTGGAACCCCATTCCATTTATTCCCAGTTTAAAAGACAATGCTTTCAATGTTGTTAGGGACTGCGTGCATATATTCCCATCATGGGAAGATTATTGTGAAGACAAACACCATTTTCACATCTTCCTGTCCAACTTACCTGTAAGTGCTATTATTCATGGTTATTATTTTCCTGTGTTCTGCTGATTGAACACATCAATGATTTACATTACATTGTTGTAACTAGGCGAGGGTCAATCTGGATAGTCATGACGAGTAAAGCTTGCTTGTGCTTTTCAAGGAAGCATTGCAGCAGTATCGGTGTCACCTGAGGAAATCACACTTTGATGGCAAGTCTATAAACGAATTTCTGGTGAAGTCTCATGTGCTAAATTTAGAAGACATTGAATGGAAAAACCTTGTTACGCACTGGTCTCGTTCCCAGGATGAGGTACTGTCTATGAAATCACATGACAATTTGAACTTCTACTTTTCTGCATGTGCCTTACAGATCTTTTTTGCAGGAAATCTGCTCGAAGAAGAATTCCGGTTTGGCAAGAACGACAGGATATAGCAAATATGTTGCCCGCTGCTTTGCTCTTGTTAGTACCTATTGTCCTGTATCACTGTACTTGCATGCATACCTGGTTCATTATGTGACAGCAGTATGCATGATAGCTTTCTTATCAATTGTTCGCTCCAAATTATCTGATATGTACGAATGGTTACATTAGTGTAGAATATCCAATGCCAATGTTTTTTAGCTCTGCATTGTTCTTGTAAGTACATGCTGTCCTTTATCAGTGTACTTATAATGACAGGTAGTTGTTCATGTACCATCACTCTGCAGCTTATTTTCCTTTGCCCTCCATTTTCTACACATCAGATCTATATTTACTCTTACCATAAGGTTGGTACTGAAGAAGTTTAGCTGTGCATTGCTCTTGGTTGTACCTTTTGCCTGTATCACTGCACTTACATTTATAGCTACTTGGTTATGTAGCATAACTCTTCATCTTATCTTAAATATTCTCCAGTTTTTCGTATATTATCACATCTATATTTACTCTTAACAAAATGTAGAATAAAGGCAATGCTTTTGAAGAAGATTCTGTGGTAAACTTCTTGAATAGCCCTCCCCCCCCCATCAGCATGGACAAGGCCTTTACAGAGCCTGTCTTCACCAATAATGTAAGTTTGTCCATCTCAAGCCTTCAAACTTTGTTGTATATATTTGGTTAGGCATGACTGCAACATCTGTTTATTTTTGGTGTTTGCATCAAATTGCTTGTTTAAAGTTTATTATGTAGTTCATAAACAAAAGTTTGTCCTTTCTCAATTTATGTTTTCAGTTGTACAACCAAGTTCCTTCTTCATACCATGTAAATTAAACTATACAGAGCAAGTGATCTTCTTTTGCACTGCATGTATGCTTCTGTTCTTCATCTGTAATCCAGTGGTGTGGTGAACCTACCCACTACAGCGCAATGTCATATTCTGCAATGTCTTAACTATGAACAATGTCATATCATTCTACTATTATTTAAACTGTCTCTTTATTTGCCAATCTGAAATGGTATAAATTGACAGCACACTAACCATTGATACTTATGAGTTCTTGATCTGTAATCCAGTGGTGTCGTGAAGCTGCCAACTCCTTCACAATGTCATTTCCTGCCATGTCATGACCTGAACAATACCATATTGTGTTAATGCAATTTTAAACTGTGTCACTTTATTCGTCAATAAGAAATGTAATGAATTGTCAGCACTGATACTTTTATGTGCAAAACCTGTCATCTGTCTTCTTGTTTATCTTTCAGAGTGAGGAAGATGTAAGTGTTGAACAAGCGCAGTCTCATCATCTTGCTCAGCTGCTTGCGCTGCAGGTCCCCAGCAGGGCTAACCTTTCTTGAACTCTATTGAAGTGCTGTCGATTTTGTAAATTATTTTGTCAGCGTGTTTATTTTCACTGGTGGCGATCTTTGATGCCCAGTGTATGTAATCTACTGTCTGCTTGTGCTTTATTATCATAGTGGCGAACTTTGATGCCCAGTGGATGTAATATGTCATGATTTCTTTATTGTATAGTCTAGGTTTTTTATTATTCACGATGCTGCGGTTATTTTACTGTATATATATCTTGTCTTCGCAGTAAACCGGCCAAACCATAAAATTATGCTACATAATCGGGCCGTCATGCAATCACGATGTAGGTTGGGCCTGAAACGTGCCGAACAGCTCACGGGCCGGCAGCAGCCCGAAATGAACCCCAGCCCATGATTGTGCGAATCAAATCACGGGCTTTTAACAGGCCAAAATTGTCTCGGTCCTTGTTTGGCCCAATCAGATATCGGCTGCGAGCAGGCCGGATGCAAACCGGGCCGTAGTTAGGCCCAACAATATGACGGGCTTTTAACAGGCCGACATTAATATAGGGCAGAAATGTTAAACGGGCCCTTAACAGGCCAAAACTAATATCAAGCCGAGTTACTAAGTGGGCCTTTAGCAAGTGGGCCCAAAAGCATAGTGTCCAGTTGACGGGCCGAATCTGATATGGGCCATAATTGAGCCAAAAGCCTCTTAAAGGGCTGGACCTGATCTGGGCCGTAATTTGGCCCAAAACATGGTAGGCTTTTAACGGGCCAGATCTCATATGAGCCACTATTAGGCCCGGAGCGTGGCAAGCCATTAATGGACCGGATCAAATATGGGCCGGCATTTGGCCCAAAACATGGCAGCCAGTTAATGGGCCGTCCTACTAGGGTCCTCAAAATCTTGTGGGCCTACAGCTGGGCCGGCCCATTAATGTCGGTGAAATCTCGTGGGCCTTTAGCTGGGCCGGCCCATTATGATCCGCAAGAATCTTGTGGGCCTTTACCTAGGCCGGCCCATTATGGCACACAAAAATCTTGTGGGCCTTTACCTGGGCCGGCCCATTATGGCCCGCAAAATCTTGTGGGCCTTTAGCTGGGCCAGCCCATTATGGTCCGCAAAATATCATGGGCCTTTAGCTGGGCAGCCCATTATGGTCCGCAAAATCTTGTTTGCCTTTAATTGGGCCGGCCCATTTAAACTTGATGGGCCGGTCCACGTGTCAACGTCTCATAGGCGCGTCTCGCCCATTGGATGAGTGACACCTATGCCAACGCGGACCTGACACGTGTCTCCTCCAGCCAATGATAATTTTACACATGGAAAATCCCCATTGGTCGGGGCTGTTAACGGGTTATCGGATCCAAAACCTGACCCGATAGCTTAACAGCATTCCGTTACGGTGGATGCCACGTGTCGGTCACCCTTGACGAAAGCACTTCTGTGACACGCGATTTATCATCATGGAAGTGGACACTTCCGTGATGATAATTTTGGTAATTTCATGGAACACTTCTACGACAGCACATGTATGACTATCTTGATTCTGTCATAAAATCGTCATGGATGTACATGCGTGACAGAAAATGCGACCTACTGTGACAAACACGTATCATCATGGAAGTGTATTTTTTTGTAGTGACTGTCGAAGGGCTGACGCCCCCTCTTGCCATGGCAGATGGAAGAACAGAGCTGAAGTGGAAGGAGAGGAATGGTGAAAGATTGTGGGATGCCATCCCCCTCCCCCTTCTTATAAAGAAGCGGGGTCGGGGCTCGGCTGCCCCATTCAGCCAATCGGGCCAACGGGGGCGCAGGGAATCAGGACCGACCCGTCGCTCCAATTAGTGATGGCTCGGTTTCCCGCCTCGTTTTTTAAGAACTGTGACCCCCCCCCCCCCCCCCCCCCCCCCCCCCCCCCCCCCCCCCCGCGTCTGCCGCCTACCACCTCGGGGGACACGTGGCGAGCAAGCAGAAATCAAGGAGACAGGTGAGGCGGCCATTCTCCACCCAGTGATCACGGGGCGCGGGCGCCTTGAAGACCACGACCCAAGTCCACTCAGTAAATGAGCCGCGCCTCTGCGTTTTCCTCTTTTTATGGGGAAGGCACGAGCCGCCTCCTTACCACGATGTGATGCATGCGTGCGGAAACTACCCCACGCATGACCCCCCACGTTGCACGTTCAACGTGGGTCGTGGGGAAGCGCAGCGGACGGGAAAGTTACTGCAGTAAAAATCCGCCCCGCCTACCCGTGCACCGTTCTGGTCCTAGGCCAACAACGCATCGCGCTTATGTGTGGCCCAGGCCCGGGGGCTCCTGTCGGTGTGAAAAAGTAGGGGCTCTCCTTTTGCACCCCTTTACTTGTGCATGAGCAGTCAGAGCCGCGCCCACCGCCGCGCTGAGTAGGGCTGAGGAGGGATGCCGGAGCGCAAGACAGCTAGAGAAACGCCAATACCAGGGGCTCAAAGAAATAAAGAGGGCGAGGTGGGCTCCCCCGGCAAGACTCTTGCCGGGGTGGCTCCCGCAGCCCCGGCAAGATCCTTGCCGGGCAGCTTGCCTAACGCCAGCAGAGCGCGCCACCCTTGAGCCCAAGGGTTTCCAACGACGTCAGCCACATCAAAACCAAGGCTCGGGAGGCACCTCCATGGTGGCATGCAGATCTTTGTACACATCATAAATACGCAAGATCGGATGAGAACCAAAAGACGACGATCCTTGGCGAGATCCTTGCCAAGGAAATCCATGAGACCCCCGGCAAGATCCTTGCCGGGGACGACTGCAGTGCCACGACAGGACCCTTGCCGGGCCCTCGGCAAGATCCTTGCTGAGGACGTCAGCAGGGCCGCAGCCAGGCCCATGTCTGCCAAGACTCCATCGCCACTCCCATGCAGCTGCTAGCTTAACCAGTTGGGTGGGCATCTGCGTGGCAGCATGCGGCCTCCACACTGACTCAGCAAGCACCTACATGGTGGCATGCAGATCTTTGTGAAGGCTCTGCCATCACGCCAGCCCAGCAGCCAGCCAACGTGGCACTACAATGCCTCGTCATCTCGGACGCGCGTCGGAGCCAGGCGAGGCGGCGACAGCTGGGACGAGCTTCCTTGCCCCCCCCCCCCCCCCCCCCCCCCCCCCCCGCCCCGATAAAGCAAGAGGGGCACGTCGGCAGCACATTAAATGTGTTTGTCCGATGGTGCCAGAGGATAGACTCAACCGCGATGCACCTTTCCACCTCTTGTGTGCCACTGTGGTGACCCCTTTTGTCTATAAAAGGAGGCCCGAGGCATACTGGAGGGGGATTTGGATCCTTGAACTAGAGAGACACCGCAGCTAGTTCAAGAACTCAAGAACACTCAAATATACATCAAAGCTGGACTAGGGTATTATGCGTCTCTGCGGCCCGAACCTGGGTAAACGATCCTTGTGCTGACCGCCAGACCCGCTCTTTGCACAACCCCGCGCCCGTCAACCGTAGAAGGGACCCAGTGACCCCATTGGTGTCGTTTCCCACCGACACCAGAGCACTCACACGACCATACTGTCCTTTGCTCAGATGAACACAGATGATGTTCTTGGCAGTCGAGTCCAGTTGAATGAACCTCTTGACATCAGCATCTGTGACACCTTCACCGACCTTGGGAATGCTGTTCTTGATGATATACCAAAAGTCGTCGTTAATGCCTTCAAGATGCATGCGCATCTTATTCTTATAGTAGGGGTAATCAGTGCAATCAAAGACAGGGCACGCAGCGGAGACTTTGATTATCCCTGCAGTCGACATAGATGAAACTCCAGGTGGTTAAACCGAATCACACAGAACAAGGGAGCGCCTTGCTCTGATACCAATTGAAAGTGCGAGTTATCGAATAGAGGGGGGTGAATAGGAGATTTCTATGGAAGTCTTCAAAACACGGCAGCTTTGAAGACAAACAGAAGAAATGAACCTATTGATATGCAGCGGAAGGTAGACTACACTAGACAAGCCATAGTCAAGTAAGCAATGAAGTGGGAGCACGAAGACTATCATCATCTAGGTAGTATGGATCAGGATGGAAGATAGTATGAAGCCAAACAGTAAACAGTCTTCACTTAGTGAAGTCAATCAGATCATATAGGCAAGCAATGACTTTAGGAAGACAAACTATAAAGTAAAGGGAAGTGAAGGATAGAACCGGTATCTTGATGAAGACAAGGATTTGGTAGACTAGTTCCAGTGGCGGTTGATTGGACATGGGAATCTCCGCTTCCCCACGCTTCCTCGGCAACTGCCCAACTTGACAAGTCCCTGCGACATGCAAGGAAAGCCATCATTACATGTGATCGTGGGGGTGCTGGTTGGCCTTCTCCTGCTATAAATGGGGAGGGGGGCAGAGCCCCCGTCGCTCATCGTTTCCCATTCCGCTCGCTCCTTCTTTCTCCGCTCCACTGTGAGCAGCAGCTTCAATGGCGCCGATCCATAGGTTTTCGGCTGAGGAGAAGGGAAAGGTTCCCCTCGACATGCCAGCGCTACTCATGCCGAAGAAGAGGTCGGTCCACCGCCACGACGCCGTGGAGATGCAGGTGGTGACGAGGCCTTGGTCCGAGCAGCCTCCTCCTGGGTATCGACTGCCCTTCTACGCCCAAGCCGGGGGCTCGAGAGGAAGGAGCAATGAGCGCTGGTGCGCGCACCACGGCCAAGGTCGACGTGCTGCGGTGACGAGCGCTGTCGCTCCTGGAGTCCACGCCACGAGCTCCTCACGTGAGCTCGTGCTGTGGGTGGCGATGCCCCCAAGCTCCTGGATCCGCTTCCCCCGCTTCTTCTCAGACGTGATGCCACCGAGGGCACCTCTCGAGCTCTGGTTGCAGCATGCTGACTGCGACGCTCCGGCGACCGGAGCAGAGGTTGAAGCAGTCTCCACTGGCAAGATCCTCATGACCCACGGATGGGGCGAGGTCATGCCGGCTTGGCGTGCGGAGGGTGCCCTCGCGATCCACTTCGAGCACGACGGTGCCTCCACGTTGTTCTTCAAGGTCTTCGACGCGGACCGTGGCAGCTTGGAGTGCTGCCCCGAAGGGGAGTGCCAGGATGAGGCGCGCCCCGCTCGCAGCTGCTCCAGTAGAGCGACTCTTGGGAGTCCAGCTTGTCGGCATTGTGGGAACGGGGGTCCCCATACTTGCCTGCCTGCGGCCCGCGGTGTGGCTAAGCCAGCAGGCCGTACGACCCATCTTCATCAACAAGGCATCCAAGACCCTCGCGAGGGGCCAAGCCTCGCGAGGCGGACGACACAAGACCTCCTCTGGAGTGGCCTAGTCGGGCAGGCTCACGAGGAGCGGAGATAACAAGGAGAGGCAAACCTCACGAGGCTCATGTGACGTGAGCCATGACGATCGACACCAGGCGGGCGCCAGTGCGCGTAGCGTCCTTGTTTCCTCTTTGGTGCTAAGGAGGCCAGCACAGGCGAGGAGTACAGAGGCATCAGGCAAAGGTTGCCATATCAGTGCAACAAGACCAGGACCAGAAGGACGGCAAGATGGAGGTCATCGTGGATCCCAAGACGGCGTCACCACCGGAGCCTTTCGCAGGCGGAGATCACCTTTTGTCAGGATGGCTTGTACTAGCTGTCCCCCTTCGAATTTGCCCGCCGTTGTTGCTCCCTTCCCGCTCAATATTTGGGAAGAGGACCAGGGCCTATATAAGTAGAGTTAGCCACCACCATGAAGGGGGACGACAAGGGGGGAGGAGAGAGAGATAGTGAGAGAGGGGGAGAGAAAGAGGACGATTCAGATCACTCTCACCCACACAAGTTAGCCAAGCACAAGAACACCTCAACCTCAGGAGGCTGTTCTTCCCCTTGTATTGTTTATCATAAGCCCAAGAGGCAATCCACCACCACCACACTAGACTAGGGTATTACACCACAACGGTGGCCCGAACCAGTATAAATCTTGTGTTTTTTTTGTGTTGCGAGTTCGTCGAGTTCGTCCACGGGATCTTAGCAAGCTAGGGCGTAGATCGGTGGGAGTAAAAGACTTCGCGCACACCCTAGTGTTCGAACCTTAAGTGTTTGCCGGAACCCCACATCCGACATTTGGTGCGCCAGGTAGGGGTGTGCCGTAGCTTCCCTTCCATCAGTTCGTCGCTCCGTCGCTCCATCGTCTCCATGGCGGACGCTCGCCGTGCTCGAGCTGAGCGTCGGGCTGCCCTCACCGCCCGTGTTGCTCAGACGGCCCCATCGGCGGGTCACCTCATCATTCTCCATCTCCCGTCGCCAATGTTGCCACCGGCCCGGTGGGGAACGAGCAGCAAGCGTCTTCGCTGCATCCTTCGGTATGGCAGGACGGCTGCACTGCCACTCCATCGCTGACCCCGACCGGTTCTTCATCCCTTGCACGCCATGCTCCCATGGAGGCGCGGGCCGCACTCCTTGCCGCAAACGAACTCCTGTGCTACCGCCCAGTCGACGACCTCTACGAGGAATGGCTCGACCACGTCACCGAGCTCGTCCGCGCCGCAGGGGGCTCCCCAGCGCTATCCGTCTCTCTACCTCACCCTCAGCCGGCCACAGGCGACGAGGCCTGGGGCGCGCCTCCACCACCCCAGCCCAAGGACGGCGCCTTGGCACCAAGGCGCGCGGCCCCGCGGTGTGATCTGCCACGCCCGGTGCCAGCGCATGAAGAGAGAAGCTGCCAGGAAATCCCTCGGCCGCGAGGAGCTGCACCCGCGCTCCCCGCACCGCCTCGTCAACACCGTGCGCCGCCCTCGGCGGCGCCGCGCAGACCTCATCAAGACCAAGCTCCACCTCCGAAGCGGGCCCCAATAACTATGGCCAGCTGCCGCGCCTTCACCCCCGAGCTGCGCAGCGTCGCCTGGCCAGGCAAGTTCAAGCCGGACCTACCTCCTCGCTATGACGGCACCACCGACCCCGCGGAGTTCCTACAGCTCTCTAGGACGGGGCCCGCTCCTGGCTCCTGAACCTGCAGCACGGCTCGATCTCCTCCTGGGACGAGATGCACGACCGCTTCGTCGCCATCTTCCAGGGCACTCGCGACCGCCCACCGGCCGCGGGCGACCTGCACCGCATCAAGCAACAACCAGGGGAGACCCTCTAGAAGTACATCCAGCACTTCAACAACACCCGCCTCAAGATCCCCAAGGTCACAGATGAGGCCATCATCTCTGCGTTCTCCGACGGCGTCCATGATGTCAAGATGAAGGAAGAGCTCGCTATCCATGAGGAGCTCTGCACATCTCAAGAGTTGTTCAACTTGGCGACCAAGTGCGCAAGAGCTGAGGAGGGGTGCCTCTCTCTCCTTGAGCTGCCAGCCGCAGGAACAGAGGAGAAGAAAGCCAAGGCCAAGGACGTGAAGCGCAAGGAAGCGGTGGTGCTAGCGGCGGAGCCTGACACCAAACGGGGCAGAGATCAGCCCGAGTCATCCAAGAACAGCCGACCGTTCTGTGCCTTCCACAACCTGAACACCCACAACACCAGCGACTGCCAAGAGCTCAGAACCATACGAGAAGGACTCTACGGTCGACGCCCCGAGCGCAGCGACCAGGGCTACGGCCGCGGAGGAGGACGTGGAGGCGGACACTGGGACGACTGTGGCCCGCGCCAGGAATGGCACGACAGGCCTCGTGAGGACCGTTGGCAAGACCATCCTCGCGAGGGGCCCTGGAGGGACTAGCCTCGTGAGGATCGCCCCCAAGGCAACACCGGTCTTCCCCCACTGCCGCCACCAAGAAGGAACGACGACCATCATCAGGACGAGGGGGCTGGGGGCTTCCAGGAGCCGCGTGCAATCGCCTGCATCTTGGGTGGCGCCCAGGCCCCATCCTCTCAGCGCATCTTCAAATGGTTCGCTCGCAAGTTGAACGCGGTGCTCCCCAAGCTTAAGGCCGCACGCTCGCTCAAGTGGTCCCAGTGCACCATCACTTTCAACTCGGCAGATCAGCTCAAGTGCGTGGCCACCGCCGGCGTCCTCCCGATGTTGTGTTCCCCAGTCATCAGCAATGTGCAGGTTACCAAGACCCTCATCCACGGCGGTGCAGGGCTCAACGTCTTTTCCGTCAACACTTTCGACAACCTCCAAGTGCCATATGAGCAGCTCTAGGCTACCAAACCTTTCTCAGGAGTGACGGACAACTCCACCACACCGACAGGGCAGGTCCGCCTACCTATCCCCTTCGGCACACGCGACAACTACCGCACCGAGCTCATCGATTTCGACGTCGCCCACATCCGCCTGCCGTACAAGGCCATCCTTGGGTATCCGGCCCTGGCAAAGTTCATGGCGGTCACCCACCATGGCTACAACGTCCTCAAGATGCCTGGAAGTGGCGGGGTCATCACAGTCCCATGTGAAGAAAGGGATGCGGTGTGCTCCCTCGAGCGCGCCTTCCAAGCTGTAGCAATCGACGATCCTGACAGCAGAAGTGAGGGCCCTCCGGAGGACATCCCCAAGAAGAAGAAGCTGCGCCGCGCAGGAACTCAGGAGGATGACGTCGCGGCGGGAGCCTCGGCAGGATCAGCGTCCGTCCCAGGGGCGCCTCCCTCCATCACATAGGAAGGCACGCCCAGCGCCCTCCTCGGGCAGGGCTCGGGGGCTCTCTTCTGGAGGGCCTCAGGCCTTGCCAACCTCACGAGGGAGGTACTTGGGCACCACTTGGAGGCGTGCTACGCGGCACGTTTTCCTCAGGAGAACATAGGGCAAGGGGTGCCCACCACTCAGGAGTTCATCGTCAAGACCACACAGGAATTGCAAGACACAAGAGCCATGCGCAGAGACATCCGCTCACAGGGCGCAACTCACCATCCAGGCGAGGGTGCTGAGCTGCGCGTCTGCATCGACATCCCAGGGCTCAACAGGGCTGCGTCTCAGGAGCGCTTCTAGTCTTCGCGTGTGGGCCGTTGCGAGGGCCCGCCACATGGCTACGTTCACATGCCCCTCGGCTTGCTGAGCGTGGCGTCGGCCTATCAGCTCAACATGCGGCGTGACCTGGCGGCTCAAGAGGCCAGGTACCGCGCCGTCCTGGAGGAAATGGAGACGGTCCTCGGGGAGCCTCCTGAGCCCCCAGAGCCTCCCGAGGCTCAGGGCTTCGGTGGCTCATAAGGAGTCCTTTCTTCGACGCACGCCTTCAGCTGCACCAACTCTGGTTTGCCTACAGAACCAGGTGACATCTTCCAAGGTCGTTTAAGCTAGGAGCGCCCCTTGGGCTGCATTATTCCCAGGCCATGTGGGTCCATCCCTACGGCATGTAACCCATCTGCTTATGTCTTTAGCTTACCTTGCTGGGGGCACCCCTCAGGCTGCATCATCCCCAAGGCGCTCGGGCCGGACCCAGTGGCATGTATCTTCCTGCATTTACCCAAGCTGATTTGCCTTCCCTGCTTAACCTGCCTACGGTTATCACCGGCTCGATCATTGCCTCCCACGGGGCCTCCTCACAGGTACGGCTCTGGCGCATGGGTCCGTCCCTGCCACGTCGACAAACCTAAGCGGTCGAGCTCTGGCTCGCGGCACGCCCCGCGCACGTCACCTCACCAGGCCCTCAGTGCCTTCACTTCATCCAGACCAACCAGCGGCAGGCCGATGGCTGTAACGGCAAACCATGTTCTTCTTTTGCTTGTTCATAGGGACCCCGCGGGGAGGATAGCAGGCGGCACCACGAGTCTCCTTTTCTCTCGTGCAATTCGCTTGCGCATTAAAAGGGGGCTCCTGAGCATCACGACTCAGGAGCTCTTACTGGCTCTCCAGCCCTCACCCCCTGGCCTTGACCACGGCATCACGACCTGGCATACCAACGGTGGCTGAGCTCGCTCGAGGGCTGGGACCTGAGGACGCAGAGCACTAAGAAGAGCATCGGAGGAGGGAAACTCGTTTGGGCCGACCTGGCTATGCCGCACAAGTTGGCATGCAGCCCCAGTGCAACGTCAGGAATCGCCATGAAGTTCACAAGATAAGTCTCGCCCTTAGATCGGCTAAATGTCTGGGCCTTATGGACACTCACGCCTTGCTGCAATCCCGTTGCAGCCACGTCAACTCCATTTCTTCCCTTAGCATGGCCGCTTGAGCGCTAAAGGGGACCTCCTGAGCATCGCGCCTCAGGGGCTCTTACTGGACCTCGGGTCGCACACCTCCTGGCCTTGACCACGGCACCCGACCTGGCATACCAGCAACGGCTGTAGCCTGCCTGGGGATCGGGACCTGTCGGCGTAGAGCAACAAGCTATCACGAGGAAAGAAAGGGGGGACCAAGCCTTAACGGGACGTGCGTTCATCAAATCTTCATAACATGGAAGATAAGCACGAAAGGCATTACAGACCCTTACATGCCTCCACGGGGTGCTTCATGATTCTTCGCAGGAAACAAAAGCTAAGACTAAGAAGGACCCTATCTACACCCTCCTGTGGCAGACGCCATCATCAACAGTGGGCCACAGGAGGCCAACACCAACCCCATCTAGATCAGCGGCGGCGACGGCCGGACGCGGCAGCACCGCTCCGAGCGCGGCGAGAGCTCGGGGGCACGTAGCTGTCGTCGCTCGTCTCCGGAGTCTCGTAGAGCTCAGGAGAGCTGCTGGACTCCCAAGGGCTGCTGCTGCTGGAGTGGTCGCGAGCGGAGTGCGCGTCAGCCTCACGCTCCTCTTCGGAGCAGCACTCCAGGCGGCGGCCCTCGGCATCGAAGACCTTGAAGAAGATCGTGGAGACACCATCATACTCAAGGTGGATTGCGAGCGCGCCCCTCATGCGGTAGACCCGCGCGATCTCACCCCAGCCATGAGTCATGAAGATCTTGCCGGTGGGGACCTCTTCGATCTCCGCTCTAGTCGTCGGAGCACCGCAGACGGCATGCTGCAACCGGAGCTCGAGAGGCCCCCTCGGCGCCATCACGTCGGAGAAGAACCGCGGGAAGCGGATCCAAGAGCTTGGGGGCATCGGCGCCCACAGCACCAGCTTGCGCGAGGAGTCCCTGGCGTGGATTCCTGGAGTGGCGGCGCGCGTTGCCGCGGCGCGGGCGGTGCTACTCGTCGCTCCGCCTTCCTGAGTCCTCGGCTTGTGCATACAGGGGTAGCGGATACCCTAGGGGTGGTTGCTCGCACCAAGGCCTCATCACCACCTGCATTGCCGCTTCGTCACGGCGGTGGGTCGCCCTTTTCTTCGGCGGAAGTAGCTCCGGGTCATCTTGGGGGGCCTTCCCCTTTTCTTCGGCGGAGAACCTTCTGATAGGCGCCATTGATGTTAGCAGTAGAGCAAGGAGGAGGAAGAAAGCGGGCAAGGAAGAGATGGGCAACGGGGGCTCCGCCCCCCGCCCCATTTATAGCAAGAGAAGGCCAACCGGCACCTCCCACGATTGCAGGTAATGATGGTTACCCTTGCATGTCGCGGGGACTCGTCAAGTCGTGCAGTTGCTGAGGCAGTGTGGCGAAGCAGAGACGCCCACGTCCAATCAACCGCCACGCGTCTACCGAGGCCGCAGGCTTTTGGGGCCCGCGGTGCTCCGTGCTTGACCCTTGGCTTCGCCGCGAAGCCAAGCCAGAGGGCAACTTGGGCCCGGGGGCTACTGTCAGCGTTTTGGGAACGGGGGTCCCAGACTTGCCAGCCTGCGGCCCGCGGCGTGGCTAAGCCAGCAGGCCGTACGGACCATCTTCATCAACAAGGCATCCAAGACCCTCGCGAGGGGCCAAGCCTCGCGAGGCGGACGACACAAGACCTCCTCTGGAGTGGCCTAGTCGGGCAGGCTCACGAGGAGCGGAGATAACAAGGCGAGGCAAACCTCATGAGGCTCTCATGACGTGAGCCATGACGATCGACACCAGGCAGGCGCCAGCGCGCGCAGCGTCCTTGTTTCCTCTTTGGTGCTAAGGAGGCCAGCGCTGGCGAGGAGTACCGAGGCATCAGGCAAAGGTTGCCATATCTGTGCAACAAGACCAGGACCAGAAGGACAGCAAGATGGAGGTCATCAT